>NC_048302.1:120642405-120799892 GCF_013100865.1 Trachemys scripta elegans
ACAGGTAGGGGGTAGGGTTCTAGGGGGCCAGTTAGGATGGGGGGGGGAGGGTCTCAGGAGGGGGCAGTCAGGGGACAAGAGGCAGGGAGGCTTAGGTAGGGGGTAAAGTCCTGGGGGGCAGTTAGGGGCAGGGGTCCCAGGAGAGGGCAGTCAGGGGACAAGGAGTGGGGGGGAGGGTTGGGGGTTCTGAGGGGGGCGGGAAGTGGGTGGGGCAGGGGCGTGGCTCCTCCCGTCCTCTTTTTTGCTTGCTGAAATATGGTAACGCTACATACTGCTCCTATGCTACATGGTTGAAGGAACATTTTAATGGAGCTGACTGATGTCCTAGTAAAGAATGCTAGATTTTACATCCACCCATTATTAATGTGTCACATTAATGTACTCCAGGATGGTTACCCAAAGATCTGAACTTTTTGACACTAAGAAATACTCCCTTTGATGATGTGCAGTTCTAATATGTAATTTACTTGCAATAAAAAAAAAAAAAAAAAAAAAAAAAAGGGCTATGATATATTGGTAAATCCTCTGAGAGTAAAAAAAAAAAAAAAAAACCACTTAGATAGCTTTCAAAACAGCACCATGACTATACCCACCAGACTAAACCAGCTGTGTTATATATCTGTATACTACAGGCTACATCAATGGCCGTTTAAAATCAGTAATGCACATTCAATCAGTAGTCTGCCATTCAAAATGATGCCGATGGAAAGTTTCACACAAATACCTATATACACAATGCCTTTCTAAATTCAAGTTAGATAATTTATGACAAATATGGGTCCGTTTGTTACCTTTCTTTGCTTATGTCTCGCTCGCTTGGCTGCCCGAGAGCTGCTTACTGGTTTGGTCTCAGAGCTATTTATGAATTGTAGCAAGTCTTCCACTTTTCGATGGTCAACTACACTCTCTCTTTCAGAAATCTGGTCTGGTTTCTTCGGCTGCTCCTCTTTCCTCTTTGTCAAACGTAAGCGAAGTTTTTCCCTCATTTCTGCATAATTTCTACTGGTTGGTGCAGCTGGTGGCTAATGGCCATAAGAGGAAAACAAAAATACAGTAACCTGGCTTGGAAGTTTCACAGTACAGCTTAGAATTTTGCAATATGAAGTTTCAAATAGTGCATAAACGATACCAACTCCCAATGCTAGTTGTGTGCACATGCAATACATATGCAACAGACAACAGTATCACAACAGACCTGTTTGTTTACTTTCATCTTGTAGTGGAAGAGGTGGGTGGGGGGATATCAAATGCCAGCAGAGGAGTTTCCAGTTATAGGTCAGGAATTAGTTATGGTGGTTCACAGATTATCAAATGTAATTTGAAAAAGGAGCAAGTCTTTGCTGCCACTGTTTTCCATGTAAATATTTAGTGGTAGGGAAAAAAAAATAAGCCACCACCACCACCACATTCATGCAGTTATTTGTTTGACTTTAGGCTAAAACTATAGTCCAATCCAGTAAGCTGGGTTGGTTGTCACTTTGAATTGTCTTTATTGCTATACAATGTAGGTAGTAATGGCTGATTTTGTTTTAATACCCATAAGCATAGTTTTTACCCCAAAATGGGAAAAGCATCAGACACTCCATGAAGTCCACTATGTACTTATTATTACAGATTTTACATGGAAGATAATTAGCTACCATGGTAATGGACGTCTGTGTAAAACCCTAAAATAGATTGCCACATTAAAAGTATCTATTTCAATTTGTAAAAACTGCAATTAAACAGAACTTTTAAAACGTTCATGTTTGCTGCATATGCAAGGAGTATGCACTTAAGTCTTCAGATTCCCATTGACTTAAACATGCTTGAGTCAAACCCTCAGTACTGAAGAAAAGCAGCCAAAACAAAGAGATCCCATAGCCAATTAATAAGTATTAAAGCTTTATTATTACTACTTCAAAACACCTTTTAAGTTGGTCAAGTCAGTGTTTTAGTGCACTTTTCTTACAATTCTGAAAAATAATTCACTAATAAGTATATTTGTAATACTAAGAATTACGAAACTTTTTTTTTAAATTTAAAGAAGCGTTTTAAAGCTTTGCTCGTACTAGATGATGCCAGCTCACCAAAAAAAAAAAAAAAAAAAAAAAAAGGCATTTGGTAGTTAAAACAAACCCTTTAAAGCTTCAGAATTGGTCACAGAGTTATATAAATTAGAGATGCAGATTTCTAGTGCCAAGAAGGTGCTTAATAGATTTTGTGGCAAGAATGTTTTGAAGTGCAGTGCTCTTTTACTCAAAGTCATCTCATTACTTATAGATATATACATACGAACAAGCCTACATAACTTGATTTCATCCCAGAGACAATGTGGCTGAGGTAATATCTTTTATTGGACCAATCTCTGCTGGTGAGAGAGAGAATCTTCTGAGCCATACACAGCTCTTCTTACACTTTACGATTACTCATACATGGCTACAAGATCCCCATTTTAGCCATCATGAAACCAGCCTAAGCACCTATTGTTAATCTTTTCTCCAAGTTGACCTCCTCCAAAATCCTCATTTGTTGCTTTCTCTTGAATTACTTCCAGCTGAGCAATCACGTTAGGTATTTTTAGATGCACAAATTTCCCAGTTTAAATTTTATTTTCTACCCTTATATTGAACCTCTCTAGCTCCATCCCTTTCTATTATTTCTCTGTTCTTAGTGTATCACAAAAGGTGGCCAGAGTACAATCACCCTATTTCACAGATTTAACAGAGGTTAATTAATTTGCTTAAATTCACACAGCTGGAAATTTGCCTAAATTCACATAGTGCTGGAAATCTAACTGTGAAATAGTTTTGTCGTCACTAGCTTATTTTAGTGCTTCTTAAACAATGCTTTAGAATGCATTTTCTATCTACCAAACTCCTACCTTTGCAGTAAGCTGATTATAAGATACCCGATTAAAATTTACAGTTTAAAATGAAAAAAGGAATTTACGGTCATTTATTTTTACTATTACTAATATTACAGCCAATTAGATAATATTATAACAAGCAATAGATGACAGCACACTTGAAAACAGTTACTCTTATTAAAATCATTAAACAAAACTTACTCCTCCATGACCGAAGAACTCACAGTAGCAACAGTCACAGTATTTCCCTTCTTTCTGATTTGTGGATGTTGAGGTACTGGAGCTATGCTCTGAACAGCTGTCTTCATCTTGGCTCTCCTCTCCATCGTACTGCTGATGATCATACGTATTACTGTTCTCACAGCGATGGCCCTCACAGTCAGGATCACTGTGTTAAGGAAAACGGAGAGTTTATTACAATATAATAAAAAAGAAACCTATTATATCTGTATATATATAGAGAGAGATGTATCCGAATCAGAAGCAGCAGTTCTCAAACTGTGGGATGTGCATCACCTGAAAACCTATTCTAGCAGTCTGCAGAGCTGTATGTTCAAAACCAAGCAATGAGACTAGGGTGTTTTAAGGGGAGATGGCTACATAAAATGCTCATGAAGTGGTCCACTGAATGAGTAAAGTGGAGAATCACTGTTTAGAGAAATCCATCCTGATCTAAAAGGTATATTTGTATTCATAATCTGGAAAATAGTTATTTTCATTTTTTAAATGAAAGTGATTCACAAACTGTGGTCTATGGATCACTGGTGGTCAGCTGAGCTGGTTGGTCACACAGTATTTGCTTTCCTTGTCTCCCCCCCCTTGCTTCTACAGGTGTCCAAGCTCTTTACTACAAACAAGAGTCTCAAGGTCAGCTGAAAACAAGGAGCAGAAGTGATCCAACTAGTCCAGTATCAAGTGTCTCAGAAGAAGGGATAAAACTCTGCAGGAGGCAATTATAAAATAATTTAGCCCAGGGAAAGTTTATTCACCAAGAAACAAAGGTTGATTTATGTCCTTAAATATTTAAAATAACCTTCATGCTTATAATACACATAAGTGCCCAATCCTTTTTGATTTCTGCTAAGCTCTTGTCCTCAAAGATCGCAAAAGTGAGTTCCGTAAGGTAACTATACATAGTGTGAAAAAAGTACTTATAATTAATGTCTCATTATGAGAAACTAAAATGTAGTGCATGTTCTACATGTTCTATGTTCTTTATTTAACTCTTCTCAAGGTGAACAGTCCCAATCTTTTCACCATCTCTTCATACTGATTTTTTTCCCATGTCTCTTCCCATTCTCATCACCGGTCTCTGAACCCCCTCTACTTCAACTATATCCTTTTTAGATGGGATAACAGAACTGAACAAAGTTTTCCCGGTGAGGGTGTACAACTGATTCACATAACAGCATGATATTTTCTGTCTTTTTCTCCATTCCATTTCCTACACATCCTAATATTATTTGCCTTACAGCAGCACCTAGTGCTAACAGAAATTTGGGTTCTATTGCACTAGACTAGGTAACCTATACTCAAAGAAACATTTCTCTTTTGATTGCAAAGAATCATTTTTATACTTCACTAATTTCTCTAGTTCAAACAGCAGTAATACAAAGCTAGCCAGATGTTACAAAGCTAACTTTTTTTTTTTTTTTTTTAATAAAGTAACTCAAGTGGATAGCTATAACTCTGCTTGGTTCTCAAGCTGCCCCATCATAACTACTGCTGTGGCCTCCCACCTCCTCCATAGCAACCATCACCACAGAACAACAAGTCAGAGTACTCAGAAGAATGACTCAACTGGTTTGCCTTTAGAACATTCCTGCTCTTCAGACACTGGAGAATCAGTGTCACTATGAAATCACTCTGCCATAATGTCCTGTACTCATATAGCACAATTCACCCAAATGCTTTCAAAGATCTTTAAAATTTTAAGCATCACAAAAAAGTTAGTTATTACATTAAATGGGAAACTGATACTCAAAAGTTGCAACTGCAGTTATGGTCAAAACACTGTTTAAATATGGTAGCTTTCTCATGAAGTATGCTCCTTGTATGGTTTCTGAGTTAAGTCTGCTGACTAAACTAACAAAAAGTAAGTTGTGTCTGCTTTTTGTTCCTGGTAGTCCTGTCATAACAATTTTGGTATTACAAAGTGTGATAGGATCTATTCTGGTTTATGCATCATCAACAGAATTTTCTATTGAGTCCCAAATGTAGAAACTATTATTGGGAATGATAAATGAACCAGAAAGCATACTTTGACTTTTCCAACCCAGGTGACGTTTCAGCACTCAGTAAGAAAACAGGTCTTTTGACTTATAAGCTGAACAAGTGTGATTCTGCTTGTGACAAAAAAATGCAACCCTACCCCAGAAACACCATGGCCACATTTTCCTGAGAGTAACATCACACTTGAGGCGACTTGTGCAAAGTCACACGGCTAGTGAGTGGCAGACCAGGAAACAGAACTCGGGTGTTCTGCTCATCTATCAAATGCACAAGACCCCCCTCTCACGTTATAATGGTGCACAAAATGGTGCTGCAAGAGTGATAATTTATTTATTTTTAATGTCAATTTAAATATGAACAAAGTAAACTCACCTGCAGACACTTGGTGGTGCACTTACGGAGCTGTTTGTGGTTGAAGTAGGGGGTGCAACTGTGGAGGGACAAAGACCTGAATGTGGATCCACAAATCCAGGGGCCGTTGCAGCAGTTTTGGGGAAAGATGGAGCAGCTAGATTTGGGATATGGGGTGTAGTGGCTGGAGACAGTGCAGCAGGAGAGAGTGAAGGAAGGGATGCTAAACTAGTAGGGCTATTTCGTGGTGCAACTGGTGCAGAATGTCTATGGTCCTCTTTATTGATATTGTGGAACACTTCTCCTAAATTTGGGGAAAAATAAGTAAGTAAGCAAATAAATAAATAAATAAATAAAATAAAGTTTACTTCTTTTTTTGAAGGAAGTTAACAGAAATCTACACAAGCGCTAACCAGCCATTCTTGACGTCTAGATCTTTAAAAATCAGGTAAGTGATCTTTTTAGTCACAAACTAAGTAATTAAGATATTCAAGCATATTTAAAGAATATATCTTTAAAATGTATTTTCCATTTTTACACACCAACATTTTGGCCAAACCAACCTCAATCTCAGGACTCATGATTAAGTCCTTTTGGGTTAAGAGATTATAGAAAAAATATAGCTCAAGATTAATAGCTGAGTTTTGATTAAAAGAAGCTGTTTAAACCATTTAAATATGTAATATAAATAATATTTTAAACCCTTTGTGGCTCATTAATTTAGCAACTAACTTCAAGATACTTCACATACATTATAGTTCTTACCTATTGATGAAGGTCTCTTAGATGATACTTTAAACTGGTTGCTGCTTGACTGCACTGTAGTAGCTGTGCAGGAGACAGAAGAAGTGGCAGAAGAGGTTGCCATGACAACTTTATTAGCTTCCATAAAGGCATCCTGGAAATTGTACAGACATTTCTTCTTTGCAGCATTTTTTTTCTCTTTGCTATCTGTAACTGCTGTTGCTTCATTGCTAGATGTAGCAGGAAGTGCTTCAGGTCTTATTTCTGAGAGTGCTGGTGCTAATAGATCACTCCCTTCAAGTGAAACACACAGAAATTAAGACTTCTAGAATTACCAGAATTGTGTTTATGGCACTTGCCCAGATTTAAGCATGTTATAATTTTCTGAACTCTGATGTGTACTTCTATATCTAGCCATGTATGTTATTACAGGCCTGGTAGGACTACTGAAGTAAATATGTTCTCGCTGAATGTTAGTCTATGTAAGTTTAACTAAACCTAAATTCTCAGGCCGATTTGTCATATAAACTAAAATTTGAAATGTGTTCTTAAATATCATTAGCGGTAATAAGCAGCATGCTGCATTACTGTACATATCTGTTCAAACGTTTAATTTTTTAAAGTGAATTTACACTTGTGAAATGTGTAAGATTGACAGCTCTGGAGTCTAATGCCCAGTTTAGCCATATAACGCAAAAGGCACTGACAGCATACCACCTCAATCAGAGTGAGAAGAAAATGTAGCCTAAATGCTTACTTAGTTATTGGCGACTCCAAGTGGCAGTTTGTGCTGGTGTTTTTTGGGGTGTGACTTTCCATAACGGAGATTACTCACTCACATTTTTCCCCCACTAGTGACCTGGATGGAGTATTTTGTTAGTTTTTTAATGCTACTCGTAGCTGGGTACAAATTAGAAACAGGCCAGACAAGAGACAACCAAAACAAAAGGCAAAATAAAGTCTCAGAACAAGACAGTTTTTCAGTGAGTCATGTTTTACGACAGGAAGAAGTCTTGCATAAAAATGCAATATTTGTAATGAAAACAAGAGAAGTAGGTACATGTATACATTTACTACTATTTTACTGGTTTAGTTTCCTCTGTTCTATCTCACCTGAATATTTTAGATTTCAGGAATGTTGCTGCAAAGTAGCACAGACTTTTCTGTATCCAACTGCCAATTAGAATTCCCTCAGAGTTACTAGTTTAATGAAGCAAGACTCACATGAACCATACATGTACACAATTCCAATTTGAACAAGCCCCTAAATACCTGACCCTATAGTGACAGCTGATCTATAAATTGTTCCTTTTTATGATAAGTGAAAAATTCAAAGGTCTAAGGAAGTGATTCTACAACATAATGTAACATGAAAATATTCTGAAGCTTGTTTTGCATCAAAGTCATCCATTCTGGGTTCTTCTAGCTTTTCTCTCATCACAGCGACAAGAGGAAGGAATTTGTGGCAGCTGTTGTGTTGTTAGTTAGTCTAGCAGTTCTCCTATAATTTTATGAAACAAGATCAAGGTCTTGTGATAGGAGACTCAGGATTTTTACTTCTTATCCCTGCCTTATAAGCATCTCTCTAAACCCACATCCTTCTGTAGCTGCACAAATCTGAAGATGCAAGCAGCTCGATAAATTTCTCTCTATATACCGGAGGCCAAGAGAGGCAGTTTCTTTTTGTTTTTGCCCCTGCAATGAGCTTAAAGAGTTTCTACTTTCATGTTTTCAGCCATGGTATAGCTACCATGACTCCCTGTCTATGCAAATCTTTAACTGCTTTCTCAAAAATGATAATGAAATGTACCATTGCCAGACAACGTGCCACATTCAGTTTCATAATGCAGTTTTCATAGCTATTCAGTGTGAAATTATAACAAACCCTCACCAGGAAGTGTGTCGGGCAAAAAAGTAGCTGGATTCCAGTTCTTGTCATTCATCATTTCTGATCCCCAAAGACTTATAAATTTAGAGCTATTCCAGTCTGGAGTGCTCCCAAAACAGCTTGGATAAATATGATCTTGGAGCGATGCATTGAATACCTGATGCTTGTTTGTATGATTCTGAACCGGTGCTGGCGGTAATGCCTACAAAAATTATAAGAGTATTTTCTAATTAATAGTCTGTCTGCCTACACAGTTATTCCAACAGCAATATTCAAGTTTATTATAATAAAGTGTTATGATCCTGTAAGAAATTATGTAAACTAAAAACTAAAAGTTTGTCTCCGAAAGTAACAATTATGGCAAGTTTGTTTATATTTATATATGCATATGTGTGGGTCGTACCTTAACTGCATGTATGTATACAGACACATATATAGCTCTTAAAGAGCAACCAGTTGACAGAAATTTTTGAAAAAATTTTCCTTTTATAAAAAGGCGTGTGCATACTGTGTTTCTGTTGGTCTTCACTTTTTATTAAAAATTATATTTGCATAAAAACTGAAGCTTTAAGGACTAATTTTTAACTTATTATCTGTGCCTATTCAGCTGCTTCACAATAAAACCCCATTTTAGAACCCCCTTTCTGCCTGACCTCTTGTCAAAAAGTCCAAAACCAACTAAACCCTACTCTTTGACTTAATTTTTCCTCTTACTTCTTATCCCTGAAGCTTTTCTAATATACTCACTTCACACCTTTTCTACAGATGTTACCAATATAGTTTACTTTCATCTGAATATAGAGCAATTGACGTGTTCTGTGATCTTTTTGTACGATACACTAAGATTTGACATTCCAACTATCTTTGTTTTCATCACAGAAATACACATTTCATTCACTTTGGACCATACATTAAAGCCTCCATCTCAATCAGACTAAGATCTGTGAGTGCAAGTTTCCTTTAATCTGGAGAGTTACACTTTAAAAGTAGCATTGCAGAGTCCCACATTTTCTGAGTCACTGACTCCATATCAAGTCTGCTCCATTTTCAACTAAAGATTTATAGTTTTCCCAATTGCCAGCTCCGCATATACAACTTGGAAACTGAAAGTGAAGCTGTTTTTCCCCTTCTCACATACCACTGACAGTAAAAGTGATTCAGCCTGTGACGCTGGCAGACCAGATGCCACCTCATGACAGAGCCACAGTCCAATTCACTTGTGTATTAGTATAGATCAAAGTGATTGTTAGGTGCACAAGAGAGTACTTGGTGTTTAAACTTCATGAAAATTAATGGGATGTTACTTGCATTGTTTTCACTTATTTGTATCCGGTTATAATGTAGTACCCAACATTTACATTGTGTATGCCCTTGTAACTAAATAATCCATCAAATGAGAAAGAAGCCTTGTGGAATGCTAATCATGAATTTTAACAGAAAAGTGCTAATTTCAAAGCAAGTGGTCATTGTGAGAGATGATCGGAGGTCAAAGATTCAAAAATGCATTCCTCACTATCGGTCATCAAATGAAAAGCCCACGTGGGTAGTAAAACTGCCAGCTTGTTTTCTGTGAAAGCAGCTATAAATATGGATTAGGGAAAGATCCTGCGTGTTTGGACTCTTACAGGGAAGTGTATCAGATACAAAACAGAGCTCCTAGAGACAATCTGAGAACCCTGAAAAGACTTTGGGGAAACTGGCAATTTATTATATCACTGCCACCATTTGGAATTACAAACTGACTCGCCTGTACATATATTTTTACCTGTTTTAACCTCTCAATAACTCTCACTTCCTTTTCATAGCTAATAAACCTTTAGTTAGTTTACTATACAATTGGCTACTAGAGCTGTCTTTGGTGTAAGATCTAAAATACCAATTGATTCGGAGTAAGTGACTGGTCTCTTGGGATTGGGAGCAACCTGAGTGTATTGTGATTTTTGGTTTAATGACAAAGTCCAGTTTGTTTAAGTGGCAAGGTAGACTGGAGGGCCTAAGGAGACTGACTGTGATCTATGGTAAGACTGATATAATGATTCAGGAGTTCACATTTGTTATTGGTTTTGTGAAATCTAATTATAGAACATACCACCAGTGTGGGGTGTCTGCCCTGTTTTCTGACAGTGTGTCCTAAGATAGACAGTCACAATTGTGAGCCACTCCAGACAGCATGACACAGGCTAAGTTCAGCTTTCCACACTACATACACAACCCCATTAGCCTTTCATTTCAGAGGTGATTATGCATGACAGCACAAGGAACTTCCCGCTCTCCCCCAGCGTTGTTTGCCACCTCGCAGAGCTCAGATTGAGTTTATGGGGCTGATTAGAATACTTTATACATGAAAAATTAACTAATTGATTTTGAATAAAATTACGTGGCACTCCACAGAGCTAATTTTTAGAATCCCTTTTCAGAGCAGACTTGTACTGCAAGGGTGAAATCACATTTTTGTTTCAGTCTTATCTGACAGTCTTCATTAAATGCAAAAAAAAAACCCCTCTAAAATTTAAATCAGAGGAACTTCTGAAAAACTAACTAGGCAATTATCTGGCCCCACTCGCTATAGTGTCAGAGTGTTTGAACATCTCCAGGTGAACATGGATTACAATACCATTATCTTGCTAGTTAACCATGCTCTTTTGCAGAAGTGCTTTGCTGAATTTACTCTCTCCTAAAAGCACAAAAACATTCAACAAGTAATCCTCTACACTTGTCCTTATTCACAGTATCATCATTTTGACCCAAATCCAGGACAGCAATGCTGAAAAGGAACAACAGCTGCCTTTCTTCTATTCACTTTTGAC
The DNA here is from genome assembly GCF_013100865.1 of Trachemys scripta elegans. Lineage (NCBI taxonomy): Eukaryota > Metazoa > Chordata > Testudines > Emydidae > Trachemys > Trachemys scripta. The sequence goes on from NC_048302.1 coordinate 120,653,276, forward strand.
CTCAAATATATACAAATTTAAAATTTAGCATAGCCATATTACATTAAATGTAACTATGCTGATCTTTTAAAGATTTCCTCTTGTCCCTATATCCATTCCAACTGATAAGAAACTGAAAATCTTTACCAAGATTAGCCTGATGATAGCAACTGCTAATCCGGTGATGGCCAAATTCCATCAGAACTGGGGTATTCTCAATTTTGGGTTTCGCTTTTTACAGAATGTATGAGTAGATACCTTTATAAATTAGGAAAAAAGTGAAGTGTAATGTGCCAATAAGGCCTTAAGTTAAATTACTGTAATGCACACGAATTTACAATTGTTTTCCTGAAACTAGAAAGCATTTTTTTAGTCACACTTACCTTATTGTGTGTAAAGGGGGAAGCTGTATATAAGGTAGGGTGGATAAGTGGACGAGGCAGATGAGGAATAGTATGCAATGGTACATGTCCATGTATATGGGGGTAAAGGTGAAGTGCAGGATGTGCAGGTTTTTCTGGGTTCACAAACTGATGGCCAGCAGGAAGACGTCCGGCTGCGAGCGCTGAAGCAGTCAGACCCGAAGCTTCCTGTTTGCAAACATGGCATTCACAAGTATTTGGACCTTGGTCAGCCTGTAAGGAATGAAAAGTTACTCTCCTCATTTTGTCAGACAAGGAATTCAGGTAGTTTTATTTCTTTTAAATGTCACAAATCAGCAAGTCTAGATATTGTTTAGTCTTGTATAATAAAGGAGAATGGGTAAGGAACAATTTACACATTTATACAGGTTTAAAACCAAAGTTCAATATTCATCAGGGTTCACAGGTCCAGAGTTGTAGCAAAGGCAATGTAGAGCTACTCAAAGCATTTTTATGGTGGTTCCTATGGTCAGGACTACAAAGGCATGAGGCACGGTTTGGTTCTTGCTTGGAAGGAGTTAATGAAGGCAACTGATTTTGTTCCACAATCAAACTATTGAAAAGCTTGATTATCTGTGTGGAAATGATCCAGTCAGAATATGGCATTATGAATGCAAGCAAGCAGATTTATAATAGATTATAATGGTTGTTTTCCTCAATAGTACATACAGGTTCCTTTGGATTTGTAGCAACTGTCTTTTAAAAAAAAAATTAGCTCACACATAACTGACTTTAATTTTTTTTTATTTACTCATTGAAATAGAAACCATTACATACTGAGCAGAGAGCCAAGTATGATATTTGGGAATTTTTAGTAAACTAATTAGCAATCCAATAAAATATTGAGTCAACAGATCTTCATGCAAGACATCCATATAAAGAAAGTATGAAGCACTAACCTAGACTCCCTACATTTGCAAATCAGTTTTAGATACATTATTGAAATATCCATTAATTGCTTCAACCAGTGGGGAAAAATCATTTTCTGTCACTTAACTAAAACGTTTTCACCATTACAGCTCAGAACAGTAAGTTCATCCTAGATTTCTGTTATATATTCAACAGTTTAAGTTCATACTGACTGAAGTACTATTTCAACCAGGAAGCAGGATTTTTAAGACAGCAGCAGCAGAGTACAACTCCTTACAAAAGGTCTCAGATTTAGGTTCCAGGAAGGCCAGCCATCACTAGATTTCTAACTGTTATATATTCAGTTGTGAAAATAATGTAAGTCTCATAATGACAGCTACACAGATAAAAAGACTCCCTATATCTGCAACTTACCTTCTAATTAAACCATTTTCACTGCAAATAATCTCAAATAGTCAAGATTTCAAAGGTAACTTACAACAGGTACAAGACTTCAGTGAGCTATACCTGCTGACTGGGGTAAGATGGGGGTGGACTATCCATTTTTGCCTCATCTTTCCTTAATGTTCTTTTTCCTAGAGTTATTTCGTCCTTCTGAGTCCCCGGTGGTTCACCACTGCTTTCCCCATCTGCTTCTTCATCATCTGCTTCTGAAGAACTGCTGCTAGTACTGCTCACCTGAGGAGACTGAAAATCCGTAATTTAAAAAAAGAAAAAGAAAAAAAAAAGAAAAAAAGATAAACCAGTCTCCAATGATTGTTTCACTTGACAGATTACATACATTTTGTGACTTTAAAGTACTATACCTCATCTTTCAATGCCATGTTTTCCCCTCCACCATTTAATTCGCTATGGATTCCATTCATGTTGGCTACGACCTCTGCATCATCATAGTTATTCAATGGGTAGATATCAGCAAATTTTGCTGATAATGGTGCAACATCTTCATCATCACTACCACTGGGGAAAGAGAGGCTTACATAAATGATGATGATCAGTAACCTAAGCCACTGTGAAAGCAATTACTAAACATTGGAATGAAATAAAATTTAGATACATAATTTGTATTTCAATTTAAATTGATCTGCTTCAAAATAATTAAAGACAGCTGTTTTTTAAAATCACAAGACTTACTAACTACCTACCATCTAGCCTGTTTAAGGTAATAGCTTAACTCCTCAGCAGAAAGCCTGGGCTAAAAAGATTTTCTAGTATTTTTATAGGCAATTTTCCCCTAATACTATGCCATCAAGAAATCCAATAACTCCCCCATGCCAAAACACAATGAAGGGTAAATCCAGCCTTTCCTTTGATGAGACAAAAGCCTTATTTCAAATGAGTTTCTTGGTAGAAAATGTGTAACGTGTAAACATTACAAATATTTCAAGCACTGACAATGTTAAGTCAGCATTCCCCACACGAATTACTAAGTATACCAATCTCATTTTTTGATTAATGATGGTTCATTTTAAAATTTTCCCCTACCACCACATTCTTGGATACCACTATGTTAAAAAAAGCATTCATCCTTCAGGCCTTCTCATAGTGCCTATTCATACAATTCCTGAATAGAGGACTAGAAATTTTTCCTGACATAACTAAACAAAAAGTATGCAAGCTTAGTTACCTACCTCACGAGGGTGTTGCAAAAGTTTAATTTGGTAATTTCTGTACAGTACTCAAACATATAAAAGAGCTCTTTAAGTGTATTATTATGTCCTTCTGCATTCTAGTAAGACTTTTTGCTGAGATTTAATTACAATACAGTACCATTATCCATACGTCACATGTGCCACAGGGATAGAAATACCTAAGAGATTATTTAGGCCCTAATTTGAGAAACAGAATGATCCTCCCCTGAAGGAAGAGTGAACTAATGTCTGTCTGTAGATAACACTGCCTTCAGTAAGTGATGTTTAAATTAGCATCTCGTGAGACAGTTAATATTATTGATCTTCATTCCTGGAGAACTGAAGTTAGCTTAAGAACTTCTGAGATAATATAGCAAAATATTGGCAAAAGCAGATCTGTAATATTACAAAAGCCCTCCCTCATCTTTGAAAATTTTACAAAGATGAAGAACTAGAGGGTATAGATAATTTAAATACAGGATAAGAAAACCTACTGAAATTTTTCAACACCACAATGCAACATTGTAGAACTACCCAAACAGCTGTCTTGGTCTATTTAGGCATTAGCTAGTATCAACACAGCAAACAGAGACAGATATAGATGCTAGTTTTAAGTAGACAGGAAAATTGAAATACTTGCACAAGGCTAGTTGTTTTGTACACATGCTGATTTAATGTGTGTCAAAATAAACAAAAAAGCTGAATGGACTTCTGGCACTTTAACTGCTTCAAACAGAAAAATAATTACGGTGATCAGAAACATTGAGTATAATGCAATTGTGCCACTGCATAATTTGCCACATAAATGCCCTTTTATATTCCAGAATCTATGCTTTCATTAGAAAGCAGTAAGTCTTTAGCTGTAATAAATGCAAAGATAAATTTTGAAATGAGACCCAGGTATAAATCAATGAAGTGATATTAGCCTGAAACAATAATTAACAAATCTGTGCTATCCCCATTCATTTCAATAAAATGTTAACATTGAATCTTAATGACAACTCCCTAAAATACCTATGTTAGCTATTTCACTACTGATCACTATAGCAGAATCAACTTAATGTTCTTCACTGTTGTTGATGTGTCATGTACTGTAACAGGGTGTAGTAGTTAGTTGCTATCAAGGCTTGATGGGTGGGGAATAAAAAATTCAATCCACTCCCACAACTTTAAAATCATTTCTACCCCTTTCTGGTTTGGGGAAGGGTCAGACAGCAATGGCAAATGCCTCAGTTTCTAAATTCACTATGATTTTTAGAGGAGATGAGAACTTTCACTGCACAAGAACCTTCGCTATAAGTCTTAAATTAATGTCAACTCAATAGTCTTGACAGAAGAGTTCAGAAGTCAGTTACTTGTAATCAGGTGACTAACCTTTCAAAAAGTCACCTGTTCTCACACTAAAAAAAAAAAAAAAAAAAAAAAAAAATCATTAGGCAGTTCTTATATTCAGGTTTATCGTTGCTCTTTGTAAGGCAAACCACAAAAATACGAGTTATGATTGTCTGAGGAGTGTCTGGTTAGTACATGACAGATAAGGTTGTATTCCTTAGGCATGTGGTGCATGTGTAACAATATTTCATTCACAGAGGATTAAAGCCAATTTTAAAAGAAAATTTAAAAAAGCAGATTTTTCAAGTTTAAAATCAGATTTTTATTTAAACTAAATTAAAAATAAACCTATTTAAAGATAAATTGGAATTTATGACAACTTATGTTAAGGCCTTATTCTAATCTATTAAAATGATTTAGATTAAGTGAAACCCTGTTATAGTCTTGGCCTTCACAACATCCTCTGGCAAGGATGTTCCACAGGTTGACTGTGCGCTATGTGAAAAAATACTTCCTTTTGTCAATCATATCCCCCCTTAGTCGTCTGTTTTCCAAGCTGAAAAGTCCTAGTCTTATTAATCTCTCCATAGCAGTTCCATACCCCTAATAATTTTTGTTGCCCTTTTCTGAACCTTTTCCAAAACCAATACATCTTTTTTGAATTGGGGTGACCACTTCTGCACATAATATTTAACATGTGGGAGTACCATGGATTTATATAGAAGCCATATGATATTTTCTGTCTTATTATCTATCCCTTTCCTAATGATTCCCAACATTCTGTTCGCTTTTTTGACTGCCACTCCATATTGAGTGGGTGTTTTCAGAGAACTATCCACAATGACTCCAAGATCTCTTTCTTGAGTGGTGACAGCTAATTTAGACCCCATCATATCATATGTATAGTTTGGACTATGCTTTCCAATGTGCATTACTTTGCATTTATCAACATTAAATTTCATGTGCCATTTTGTTGCCCAGTCACCCAGTTTTGAGAGATCCTTTTGTAGCTCTTCACAGTCTGCCTAGGACTTAACTATCTTGAGTAGTTTTGTATCATCTGCAAATTTGGCCACCTCACTGTTCAGCCCTTTTTCCAGATCATTATGAATAAGTTGAATAGGTCTGGACCCAGTACAGACCCCTGGGGTACACCACTATTTACCTCTCTCCATTTTGAAAACGGACTATTTTTTCCTACCCTTTGTTTCCTATCTTTTAACCAGTTACCAATCCATGAGAAAACCTTCCCTCTTAACCCATGACTGCTTTCTCTGCTTCAGAGCCTTTGGTGAGGGACCTTGTCAAAGGCTTTCTGAAAATCTAAAAACACTATGTTCACTGGATCCCCCTTGTCCACATGCTTGTTGACCCCCTCAAAGAATTCTAGTAAATTGGTGAGGTACGATTTCCCTTTACAAAAACCATGTTGACTATTCCCCAACAAAATTATGTTAATCTAGGTGTCTGACAATATTGTTCTTTACTATAATTTCAACCAGTTTACCCGGTACTGAAGTCAGGAGTACCGGCCTGTAATTGCCGGGGTCACCTCTGGAACCTTTTTTAAAAATTGGCATCACGTTAGCTATCCTCCAGTCATTTGGTACAGAAGCTGATTTAAATGACAGGTTACAGACTACAGTTAGTAGTCCTGAAATTTTACATTTGAGTTCCATCTGGTCCTGGTGACTTATTACTGTTTAGTTTATCAATTTGTTCCAAAACCTCCTCTAGTGACATCTCAATCTGGGACAGTTCCTCAGATTTGTCACCTAAAAAGACCAGCTCAGGTTTGGGAATCTCCCTCATATCCTCATATATAATTAAGAATCTCAATTAACGTAATGTGTATAAACATAGCATATCCTCTTGGTATGCAAAAGCAGCAACAAATATAGCATAAAAGCAAACCAACATGTTTTAATGGTTACCAATCACTCAAGCAAATTTTCTTTGGAAAAATACCTAAAAAGTACAAATGCAAAACAAATTTAAAACAATGATTAAGTCAAGATTTCCTGCTCGCTGATTTAAATAATAATTTAAAAATCAGTGATTTAAATCAATCCACCCTGATTTCACTTAGGGTAGATATCTAAAGCAAGATTTCAAATGATGTGTGGAACAAAATGTGTGGAACAACAGACAAGTCATCTAGCTAGCAGGTCACCATGCAGAATGTTTACCCTTGCCACTGCCAGTGGCTAAATATGTAAGCAGGGTTCTGTTGTAGATGTCTCCCTGAACTCCTGAATATACAGCTGTTTGGAGGCATAAAACTAAGACATATGTTCAAGAATTACTACTTCATTATAATGAATTCAGGCAGTTGATACCTCTCAGAATAAGTTCCCCAATGTGGCTAAGTACTACTGCAAATATAAGTGTTAAATCTTTAAACAACGATAGTAATTTAAAGTGAAACTATCAACCTTCTGTCTTCCGTAATTCTCTCAATTTCATTATGATTCCAAATTTTACAATAAAAACAGCAACTCACAAAGTTGGTGCAGAGCCATTATCTGTAAGGATGAGTCTTGGGTGCTGCTGAATTGTGATAGGAGAGCTGGAACCTGATTCGGAGCTTGCTGAAGATATACTAGGTGGGCGGATCTCAGACAGATAATCCGGAGCAGAATCAATTTGTAGTGGTAACTGGTTAATATGGATGTCATCTGTTATTGGTGAATCCATGATGCCACATGTTAAAATGTGTGAAAGGCTGCAGTCATCACAAGTACATCTGCTCAAGAATTAAGATAGTAATAAAACTTATCAGTGTCACAGATTTTTAAAGGTATTGTTTGAAGTTGCATTCAATTTTATTAAATGCACTGTGCCAGTTACAATATTTGATATCCTCTTTTCTCTAACCCAAGAGATTAATGTTTTATTATGAACTCATATTAAAAACATCAGCTCACCTTCTTCTATAATTACAGTTGGGACAGTCAGGCATGCTCAAACGTGATGACAACATATGCCTCATTGTGTCTGTGAAGTTGTTCTCACCAGCTAGTGCTTTCTTGTTATTTAACTAAAGTAAATTGTAAGGCAGTGTTTTAGTATTGCAAGTAAACGTTCACTAAAATTTTAACCGGTTTATAGCATAACTAATGGCAAAAAATATCCTTTCCTTTTGTAATGCCCAACTTAAAAAAAGACAATTATAATGCAAGTAATAACTTGATAAAAGTATCCTTTTGATCATCTATCACAATATCCAAAGTCAAAAACATTTATACCTATAAAAGTTTAAAGTTAGAAGCAGTAAACTTATGGCATTCAAAAATGTTAGCTCAAAAAAAAAAAAAAAATTATTTCCATATTAAAGAAATCACATGGCGAAGTCAATCTCTCTGACCCAGTTATAACTGGAGTTTTGTATATTATTTTTATTAGATCACGACACAGAGTTCTTTCACTTCAACAGTTACATTCCTTCTATGGATATACACAAAGGGACTAACATGTAGTAACAAACTCAATTACCCTTACAGTTTAGAAAAAACATGGGGGCCCAATTCTGTAGCTAATCTGTGCTTAACTCCCATTTATCTAAGTGAGCTCTAGGCATAGGATTGAAGAATTAGAGCACATATGGTTAGTGCAATATACAGATTACTCTTTCAGCTGCAAGTGTGTCTCTCATAGTATACAGAAAATATTCAAATTACTAAAACACCATAATCCTACCTGCTCTTCAATAAAACGCCTCTGTTTAAAAAATTCCCAGTCTTCTTTTAGCATGCGCTGTTTTGTTTTCATTGCCATCTAAAACAGGATATAAGGAGATGCATTGGTTTAAACATGAAAATACTACACTGTATTTGTTAGGTCACCATCAAAATTTTATTTTCTTTATCTTGTCCATGTTTATTTCAGAAAACTCACAAGAATCTTGTGTAATTAAAAAGTAAGTTATTAAAGTTATATTAAAGATAGAATTTATCTTATCCAAGTGCTCTTCTTACTTCATTACTAAAGCCACTGTATTTTAACTCTAAGCAAATATAAAATAATTTTGGCAATCTTCCCCCTCTTGCACCCTCCACACTCCAGTTAAGTCTTTACACTGACATTAAGTTCCATTTTATACTATATACAAAATTTTGATAACATTTAAAGTGTTCTGCATCAGATACCCAATATCTCATCTCCTGATCCATGTGTGAAGCTCTAGCAATGCAGGACTTCTGGCAAGTCCCAGATATACGCTCAAGGTCAAGAGCAAATCTTGTGGTGTTCCACAGACCTAGAGCTCATCATTCAATCATAGAAGAATATTTGTTACTGAAGTGGGACTTTTCTTTTTTGTAAGATTATATAAAAAGAAAAGCTCAAGTTTAAAATTATAGCCATTCACATGTAATGATCTAGACTATCACTGTTTAAGGTTGAGCTTAAAATGTACTTCTTGCCTATGGTTTAACTAACTCAGCAAGATACTTTTTATTAATTATAGAGTACCTTGGGGCACATTACTGGAAAACCACTATTAAAATCAGATTACATTTTGTCTTTGAAGAGTACACTTTTTAGAGTTAACAAACAATACTACAAACATAAAGCAAACAAAAGAAAAATCCATAAATGTTTGAGACACAGGTGGGTGAGATAATATCTTTTACCGGACCACCTTCTGTTGGTGAGAGAGCGCCCAGACCTGAAGAAGAGCCTTCTGTAAACTTGAAAGCTTATCTCCTGGCAACAGAAGTTATCTTTTATTTGACTAATGCCTCACCCACCTTGTCTCTAGTATCCTGGGACCAACATGCATACAATACTATATACAGTAAATTTTTGAACAGTGAAGTACAAAAACAGAGTTTCTCCATATGTTTCCCAAATCAATTTGAAAGAACTGTTTCAGTAGGTAAGGGAAAGCACCTATCCAGGTTTCTTTCAACACTTACACTTACATTTAGCAAGTAAGTACTAGAAATTCAAAACCTTTCAGAGGTTATATATTTATGGAACAAAATTTGCAGCAAATGAACCAGAATTTATTATTAGCAGCTCATGTTGTAACCCTCAGTTTGTAATATTACCTTAACTTAATATTTCAAGGAATAAACATAGAATTTAAACATGAACATGAGTTTAAAAGATTACAATAGGAGTATTGTTTCACTCAGGAAATATCATGCTGAACTATCCCCGCTACACCTCAACACTTGAATTTGAACGTCACTTACCATGATTTTGCTCTTTGATGCCGATATCAAATGTAATTTGGATTAATACTATTCAATTTTGAATTCCCTTGCTCTGAAGGGAATATGTTAGTTTACACTAACAGCAATACTGTAAGTCATGTAATGCTTTTAAATGGTTAAGAGAACTAGTTAGCATGAACACTTATGGACCATCCTTTGTACCACTTTTCAGAGAGACTAAAATGTATTATATGGCCAAAAATCAGGAATGCTCAAGATCTATTCCTGGCGCTGCTACTGACTGTTTTGAGGACATAGTCACTTAATTTCTGTAATCAATTATTCTACCTACTTATCCATCCCTTCAAGTAGTGCCTATCACTGCTAAATCTAGGCACCTAAAAAAAATACTTATTCACCTACCTTACATGGGTGCTGTGTGGATCAACCATTCCCATTTGTACAGTGCTTTGCAACCACAATACTATAGTGGATGCATTTAATCTCTACTAGTTTGAGAAGTCATTTCACTTCTACTGTAGTCACTGTTTTGGGCAAGACTGTGAGATGCCCTCGCTTAGGCACAAAGGAGTGGATGGACAAGCAAGAAGCCTCCCCTACACACCTGTGCATCTCGACAATAATTGCTGTATTTTTCCTCTCCATGGGAGCAAGCTAGTAAAGAGGGGTGGGAAGGGAGTGGGGTCATTATTCTGTCCCCTTCACTTTGCACTGTCCCCTTCTGTGGAGCCCGGCTGGCATACAAGATTGAGCAGATTACCAGGACCTCATATGCAAGCAGCAGTCCTGTGATTGTGCCTCAGACAGGCATAATTTCTCCAGTGTTCTTCCTGGCATGGTTAGATTCCACACTCCTCTCTATACAAGGACTGAGTTCTTAAAGACAAAATCTAGGCCTTTAAATATAGGGATTCTCACAAACTAATATGATCTTTCAAATGGATAAAGATTGCAAAGTATGACAAATGCACTAGTACTACCAGACATCCTCATATTCATGTTCTTAAAGCAATGGCATAAAGGCTACTTCAGAGTCATTAGCCTTTGAATACTTCAGTATGCAAATTAATCATACCATAATAGCCTGAAACTGCTTTTGGTGTTTCTGTGAGAATTTAATCATTAAAGAAAAAGAAGCTCTGCTTCCAGAATAATGTTACTTCATTAAATAAATGAGGATCACAGGCTGTAATTCCTTTTTAGGACTTTTAAATGTTCTTTATACCAGCTGCTGATAGCATAACAGATTAACTTTAGAAGTCATCAGGATCATCTTAAAATCTGTTTGTGGGAAGAAACCTGGACATATTTGAGATGGTCTATGTTAGTCTTTTCCTGAGGAGTAACTGCTCTGACAGGCCCACCTTTCCAGGGCTACACTTTAATTCAGAAGGTGATGGATATTTTTTCTGTAGCGATGCCTAGGGTGTCAGGAACTTGTTCTCTTGGGCATCTGCCCGCCCCACTTTTTTTTTTTTTTTTTTTTTTTTTTTTTTTTTAAAGTGTCTCTTACTTTAATCACTGCTTCCCCTACATTCTTTTATTTACATGACATCTGTTTGTTTTTTTTAACTACACTGATTTTATATTATCTAACTTGTGACTCTTTACCTGTAATGTATTTTGCTTGCATAATACCTTGAGTAAATCTGTCAAGAGGTTTTTATTCACAAAGATATTGGAAGATGTTGTAGAAGGACTTTGCCGAGCTTTTCTCATGCCTACAAATTCTATGAGGCCTTAACAGTAGGTAGCATCTGTCGCTCCAATGTGGATTTTAGATATGCTGGTTCAGTTTAATTCCTCAACAGCAACACACATTTCTTATTTTTCCTAGTGCTATTTTAAAATGTTGTATACATGCTACCAGGCGACTTGTTCTAACCTGTAACTCTACTTCTGACCATTTTCACCAACATATCCGAGATGAAAAGGGTGCAAAGTCTAGTTGCAGCATAGCAAAATTGATATTCGTAAAATTCTTGGATTTTTTTTTGTTTTGTTGCTTGCTTTGTGTATCTTCAACAGAAGCATTGTCCTTATTGACAATTTCTTCTGCCTTGCCTTCCAGATTTGTGGAGACCATCTCAGTGATCCTTCTCCCCTCAGATATTCTTTACATATGGACTCTGAACACCCCATATATTTAGAAACTATAAAAGCATAGCATAGCTTCTGCCCAATCACAGCTTTTTATTTATTTAATTTTAAAGAGAGAGCTCATTTTACCATAAGAAAGTGCTTGTTTTCACTTACTGGAGTTCGCTTCTGGTTCTTGCTCCATTCATACAGCTAAATAATTGGTGGCAATTCAACAGTTTCCTTGTCTCAGCCTCTTGTGTTAGCAAAGGGTCCTTCTCTTTGACTGTGATGCCAGTGTACTGATCTCTTCATGGAGGGAGGTCCAGTTCACCTCTTTTAACCATTCACTCATGCTCCCAATGGCAGGACCATTTGAAGCAAGCAATGGCTTGTTTATAAATCGCTCTTTTAAAGAAAAAAATCCACTCTTTCCTAGGAGGCTCACCTACTGGTAGTCCTTTTCCCCCCCCCCCCCAAAAAAAAACAAAAAACAAAAAAAACAGGAGTCCAAAATGCTTCCCGTTTCCAATTACACAATCTAGTGGATAGCTCCCAAAACTGCACTGTATCTCTGTAGCATTCTCTCATATGTCTAATTGCAGGAGACTGGTTGAAGTCTGCACTCAGACACATGCTGAACACTTTATATCAGATGATGTCTACTATAACATGTGCTTATTTCCTGCTTATAAACTCATCGTGCAAAGACCTACACCTCTCAAGCCCCAGGAAGACTAGGGATTTTAGAAGAGACACTCATTTACACAGGCAAAAATGGGTTCCACTGTCCCCCCTCAAGAGCTTCTCTTCTGATGCCTATAATTATACTTTATAAAACAAAGATGCAATACAGCCTTTAACCATTTGTATTCATTGTTAGTACATGAATATTACAAGGGAATTCAAATAAGGTAAAATCAGATAGGCAACTACTGTGAAGACAGTTACTTCTGTCTGGTTCTTATAAACACTAGCAAATCTTCATTATTTGCTGTGTCTACTTTTCTTTAACAAAATGGTGATTTTTCACGTCTAGTATACCTAGGATGCAAGCTATACTGGTGGCAGAGTTTGGCAACAAGAATTTTCTTCAGATGCTTTGAAACTATCCTCAAAATTTTATGCAAGACATTAACAAAGACATTGCTAACAGACTTTCTTGCAACATCCCACAGTGGATTGTACTGGTTGTTAACTAAGCAGAAATGAGTAACTTTACTGACAATGTACATAAAACACGGGGATTAAGTTTTTAAATTAACAAAACTCATCTTATAAAGACAATTTTTTCTTATACAAAAGTAATAATTAAAATACACCGATGTATCATGTGTATGCTACAGGAATTCAGGCTAAGTAATAGTTCATTTTTATATCAGCACCTGTATTCCATAGTTATTATAGTACCGTGACTAAAGGTCAGGATTTTTGGAGTATATGTATGCAGTATATAACTTTGTATGTTTTACATTTACTGCAAGGCAGGCAATAGCTTACATGGTCCTTACCTGTTCATCTACATAATCATCTATTTTTTTCTGGCATTCAAGCCAGGCTTCAGCCACTTGACCCATCTCCTGTTCCAATTGATGATACCTTTGTAGCAAGGTACTATACATATCTTCACTACAGGAATCGTGTGTTGTTCCAAGCCTAAAAGTTTAAATTGCAATTATTAGAGGATGAAATAGAGGCAGAGGCATGCACCTAATAATCAAAATGATTCACTGGTGTCCACTAACCTTTCTGATATACACCACCACTTAGAATCATAGAAAATTATGGTTGGAAGAGACCTCAGGAGGTCATCTAGTCCAACCCCCTGCTCAAAGCAGGCCCAACCCCAACTAAATCTTAAAATAGTTTTAGGATTAAAAAAAAAAAAAGGCTTTAGGTCATTAATGTAACTACAGTAACTGACACAGAAGCTATTTGGCCACTAGTTCCCCAAAACATGTTTATCTGTATTTTTAACAAAGATCTGACAACAGTTCACTCTTGATGTTCTGTATCCAGTGTAAGCAATAGTAATGAGTACATAAGAAGCGTAACATTTCCATAGCAAACCTGGGGTCATCGCAACTGAGACATATTTATTCACCCAGCTTTATTGCTTGATATACTTATCTTCCTGAACCACATGTGCGTTAAGTACAGATGACCATCTACCAAAGAGCTGGATAGCAAAGACATACCCAGGTCTGGTGAAGCGTTAATCAGCACAATGATTAAGGATGACACTAATTATTTAATAGCTAGGGCTGCTGGGCCTCCACTTGGGGAAACAGACATGAAATCAAGCTATTGCATAACTTGGTTACACACAGTAACTCATACTCCTGGGGGAATTTTGTGCCACTGCGCATGCCCAGAATTCATGTCCCCCGCAGACTTTTTTTGCTTCCCCACAGCAAAATGACTTTCTGATTGGGAAGCAAAGGGAAGCCACAAGAACGGTCATGCTGTCGCTCCCCAACAGCACACATGTTTCAGGCGCCCGGAGCAGCCAGCGGAGAGCTAAATCGCTGGGGGGGGGGGGGGGGGGGGGGAGGGGGGCAGGGCTGGGGATGCCTCAGCCAGTGGCTCCTACCTTGCTTATCCCAGCTGGGCTGGGGAGGATGGGACTTCCTTTTCCTTTACAAGGAGTGGCCAGGGCTGTGTCAGACTCACCCCCAGAAACCTCTCCGGCTACAGGAAGCTCTGCACCACCTCCCACCCCCTTCCTGCTCCCATTGCTCCTCAGCCATAGGGGAGGGGTTCACTCTACAGGTAGCAGCTTCCCCTGTCCACCCAACCCCTGTGCATCCAGACCCACCTCAAAACCAGATCACCCCGCCAAGCCTCACCCCCTACACCCAGAACCCCTCCACCAAGCCCCTGAACCCACACCCTGACAAGCCTCACCCTCTGGAATGGGTTACCTAGGGAGATGGTGGAATCTCCTTCCTGGGAGGATTTTAAGGACAGGCTTGACAAAGCCCCAGCTGGGATGATTTAGTTGGGAATTGGTCCTGCTTTGAGCAGGGGGTTAGACTAGATGACCTCCTGAAGTCCCTTCCAACCCTGATATTCTATGATTCTGCATCTGGACCCCACCCCTGCACCCAGACCACCCCCTGCACTCGATCCTCCCACACCCGGAACACCCTGACAAGCCTCCCACACCCAGATCCCCATCCCACTGAGCCCCACCAAGCCAGCACCTGGACCCTCCCTCTAGCTGAGCCCTCCACACTCAGACCCCCCTGCAGAGCCCCAACTACCTTCACCTGAACCCCCCCTGCCGAGTCACATGGTCTCTGAACCCAGAATCCCCTCCCCCCATGAGCCCCTGTTCATCCAGATCCCACCACGCCTGGACTCCCCACCAAGCTGGCCACACCCAGACTGCCTCACACAGAACCCTATCACCTCACATCTGCATCTCTCCACATTCAGTCCCTCCACACTTGACTCCGGCTGGGCTGAACCGGCCTGCCTATATCTAGTGTGCTTGGCATAGAGGGGCAAGGCCCCGGGTGTTTCTGGAGTTGGCCTGGCCCTTGCGCTGTGTCAGGGTCAGATGCATCTTCACTGCTGAGTCCATGTCCCGAGGGGAGGGGGAAGATGAAGGCCTGCAGGGTGATCACCCACCTCTGTGCAGTAATTGGCCTGTGCTTTCCACTGTGCCATGCTGGAGCCTCTGCATTTATTTATTCCAAATAAAATTTGCAGAATTTTAAAATAGTGTGCAGAATTTTTGTGGGTTTTTTTGGCACAGAATTCCCTCAGAAGTAAACTCACTTTCTACCCATTAGAGGCTGCATAAGATTGGTAGGTTAAAAGACACTTCTCCCTCAGAGGGGAAGTTTCAGGAATGGATGACAGAGGCTTTCCTGCTCCCCTACTACTGTGGAATCAGCAGTTTTATTCCTGCTTATTCCTTTGAGGTCTGCCATACATCATCATTGCAAGCATCCTCAAACTACCAAGTCAGCATCCTGAACCTTGGTCTCAGAATCAAGTAAGGTAGAGATTATAGTATGTTACACACTTCTAACGTGCATTACAAAGGTCTTTGAGTTCCTCCAAATATAAACCAAGACTCATGGCAGCCATGCCACTCAGTCAAGTTTTACCAATCAGTGAACTAAGGCAAAGAGGTTAAGTGACTTGCCCAGGGCTTCTCAAAAAGTTAGTGTCAGAACCAGGCATCTCGACTCCTAGGATGAAATCCTGGTCACAGTGAGGGTCACAGGGTTTTGCCATTTACTTTAATGGGGCCAGGACTTCATACCTAGTTCTCTGTTCTACCTGCTATGTAATACTGCCTACCACCATCTGGCACCAATTGTAAGAAATTTCTCAGTGCTACACAGAGAATCTAAAATAACTAAGAACAAAGTGAATGGCAGACAACTATTGTCCAGTATTAAACCAAAGCCACTAACTTCATTTCACCCAAGATCTCGAGTTGTTTATTTTTTATAGAAACCTCAGCTATAGTCTTTTTAGGAGATAATTTCTACATACCAAAAATCATGAAGATGTAAAAATGCATCAAGAATATAGATTAACTATATGGAATGTTCAATGGTGCTTAAAATTCTACCAGTAATCAGTGTTGCCAATTCTCATGATTTTATCATGATACTCAAGAAATTTATTTATTTCTTAATGCCCTGGCTCCTGAAGTAATGGTAATTCTACAGAATCTCACCCCCCTATATAAAACAGCAAGTTTCTAGCCTTCGTGATTGTAGAGAAGAACATGAACATTTGACCCCAATGAACCCTACACTAGTTCAAAAACCAAAAGGCAAATAGAACTCCCAAAACGTATTTTTTTGAAATTTTCATTTCTGAAGGCCAACTCATGATTTAATATTTTCCATTGGCAATTCTGCAGTATTTATACCTGTATAAAATCAGGAGTTATAATACAATACTTAGCATTTACACACTTAAAACAAATTTATTTGTTTAAGACAAATGTAGGGCAAAAGTTACTAAAAAGAGAGAGTTTAATCTTTCAATTGTATGGGATCCAAGACAGACAGTAAATATTCCTAGCATATTTGGGTCAAAACACATGATTTTACAAATCTATCAGAACTATTACTCAAACACGCTACTGCATTTCCTAGAGTACATCACCAATTTCACATACGAACAACAGGTGCATAGACTAAGAAAGTAACTCATTTTTAAAGGCCTCTATGAAAGCAAAACTCAGAGGAGCAACGTTTTAGAAACCTGCGTTTAATAGGGTTTTGTCCATTTGATTGCTTTTGTTTAATATTAATATGTTATGACCATTAATTTATGGTTTTTGGTGTGTCTGTTTAGGATAGTGGCAAATGATTAGTAATTGTTCTAGTATGTCATGTAGGCCACTGCTAAAGATATCATCATCTGAGGGTTGCTTATGAGAGCCTAATTCTGCTAACACTTACCACCAGGGATATACTGTGAAGTCACTCATGGATCGAATCATGGTAATATGTACCATTCTCAGGGGTGAACCTTTGCAGGACTGAGCTCTACATTTGTAAGGTTTGTGTTTTTCAGTGCACCTACAGTAGTAGACCAGCTAAAGATTCTAAATAAACATGCAGTAATGAAAAGAAAAACCCAATTTACATGCAAGTGTACCAACTGAACAGATGTTTTCATCACGCCTCATCTTAAAGTAGTTTGTGAGGAATGTGAAGAGATATTTCAGTGGTTTGCTTAGTGAAAAAAAATAATCACAGAATCTAATTCTTTTTAAAAAAGAAGTTACAGTTTTACCATTAGTCTTATCAAAAGTATCTATTTTGTTACAGATACTATGTAAACTATTATTCTCTTTACTTAATGTGTGTGTAGATAGATATATTGAAAGACACTTTACCTTAGCTGTGACACCAGTGTTGGCAAGCTGTTCTGCAGAAGTGGCTCAGAAAATACCAGATTTTCAAATAGATGCTTATTGTGCAATTCCCAAGTCACCTGAAATTTCTTCAAGTGTTCATTTTCCTATTAAAAATATTTAAATTTTCTATAAATCTAACATATTTCTAAAGAACTCTTCAGATGCCAGAAAGAAAATGTCTTTAGCTAGTAACCTTTTAAACCCACCAGCCCAGATGATGGGTTATTCAGCTTAGACCTTAGCCAGTTTTAACATTAACAAATATATTATTTTGCCACTGATCTATGAATCCGGACCGTCACTGACTTCTAAAAGTCACTCTAGCTTTTTTTCGTCATCTTTCTGATGAGTCAGGGGATAGGAAAGGGGGGGGGGGGGAAATCAGAAGAGGGTACTATCTTGTTGAAAGGCCTTCCACAAATTCACAGTTCAATTTCTATCTCAATAGACAGAGTATATCATGTTAGCCAGACCTTTCCAGGGGTTTTGATTTGCTATCCCTGATCAATGTTAGGTTCTTCTTTACCATGTCTATCAGGAGATACCTCTCTCCTAGTAAGTTCTGCTTTTCCCACAAGGTTTAAGTAAAACACTGAAAAAGTTGTCCTTTCCAAGTATGGTTACTCAGAAATGTTCTTCCTGAAGCAAGCAATAATCTACTTACTCATCTGTCTAGCATACTAAATGTGCATCTTGGTTTCTGGACTATCAACCATCTACCCATTTCCAACCTTGAGGTACTTCTAAACAGAAGAGTTAACATCTATGGGTATAGTAATTCAGTTTTGACATCTGAACAATAGACCCTCTACGAGAGATCCCCTAACCATCAATTCAGCAAGTGTTTCATTTATGGAACAAACACAAGTGTCTGTCTTCTGTCACCAGACCCCACACTCAGCAAAATTAAATGAAGGCATTCTGGCTGTCACACCAGCAAGTAAATCTCCTGCACTATGGCTTTGAGTAATCAGTAATACAAGCGTCGCATAGTACAGAGTCATCTTATTTTATAGATTTCAAACTTGACAGGAGTTATGTATTCCAAGTCAGACCTCAGTATCAAGCACTCCTAGTCCGGCTAGCACTGCTCAAAGAAAACAATGGAAAACACTCATCTGTACATAATTATAGCCTCTCCACTCCTGAGGTGTGCAATGAAGCAATGTACTCCCTTGCTTTGGATGATAAATGGTTTAAAAGATTTTAGTTCCTACACATTACTAATAAAACTTAAATTTTAGCCTGATTATCCTGAAAACAAGTGAGCCTTCTGGTAGGTTCCATAGGTCTGAGGAGAACAAAACTGACAAAACTTCTTTAGAAGGCTTACATCCCTAGTTCAGTTGATCAGGTTCTGTACTGCCTACAGAAAGTATCAGGCAAGTTTTTCTTTTAGACCTCTAAATTGGGGATTGAGGGACTTTTCTGTACTGACCACAGTCTCTCCATCTTGATCTTGGTATGGTGTCTCATCCCCTGGTGGGGCAAAAAGGCTTTAATGCTTGTTCTTGAACCTCTCCAAAGAGCTGGACTCCTTTGAAAGGAAGGAAAATCAGTCATAATTTCACTAAGAAATTAAGTCCACATGGATGGAGGTTCAAGCCTCTTCCTGCCATCATACTGCAGGCTACACACAAAGGTTGGACCTTAGCCAAGTGGAAGACTGAATTACAAAGTTTACAATATGATGATCTAGCCACTTGTGTGTATTTGAGGCTAAAAGGATTTCTCTAGATCTCAAACAGTGCAGTAGAGTCTTAACAAAATGCATTCATGTGCACTGAAAAAGCTAAATGAGACCACTTCCTTATGCTTTTTCTCTGCAGTTAAATCTCAGCTTCCAAGCTTTAAATATTAGTGTGCCTAAGGAAAAGGTCTTATAGCAACCCAAGAAATCTATATAAAAAGCCACCACAGGAACAATATCCTGTGTTTCTACTACAGTTTATAGTTCAATTTCTGAATGCTGAAGCCTATTAGAGGAACAATGGCTGTTCTCAATACTGACTGAACTGCTGAACCAATCACACATAAGGAAGGGGTTAGTGTAAAAATACCACATCCACTCAAACTCTTTGGAGAATGAAGTATCCTTTCTGCTTCAGTAGGGCAAAAACTGGTAGGTTGGAGAGTTCAAGTCTGCATTTCCGGTCAATTTGATCTCTTACATATGTCGACTTTACTACTACTGGTCCACAGTAGAGACCAGAAAAAGGAGGAAAGGAGAGTGGCTAAACATGAAAACATCAAATTCCTGATTAGCTGTATGTTCTTGACAGCCAGTGTACAAAATTAGTGGATTCTTAGAAAGTAAAATAAAAACTGTCTAGTTTCAGTTGCATCAATTTAATTTTCATACTGCAATAAATCTGTTCTGCAGTCAAGTATGTTTTTAAACAGTAAAGCAACTCAGTAACTTTAAGAACCATCCTCTCAAGAGAGAAATTCTAAGACTTGACATGTCAATGAATGTGTGGTATTATTTCTAATAAAAGTGCATCATGTCTAAGAGCAAGGAAAGAAGATGAGAAAATAGCGAGCATAGACCAGGGAGGGCAGGAAACAGTCAACTATCGTATATTTTTGTATATCTGAACACAAATAAATTATAACAGAGGGTCCTATGGCACTTTTAAGACTAACAGAAGTATTGGGAACATAAGCTTTCGTGGGTAAGAACCTCACTTCTTCTGATGCAAGACTTGCATCTGAAGAAGTGAGGTTCTTACCCACGAAAGCTTATGCTCCCAATACTTCTGTTAGTCTTAAAAGTGCCACAGTACCCTGTTGCTTTTTACAGATTCAGACTAACACGGCTACCCCCTGATACAAATAAATTATGTTTTTCCTTTGAATATTTCATTCTATGCATCTCCTTTTCTCTGAGAACCTTTTCTTCTCCACTATTTTTTTAAATCACCCAAGAGGTCTGAACACCATCCCCTTCTATATTTCTTCCCTTTTGTCTACCACTTACTGCCCATTTCATTCCTTTCTATAACTCTGTCCCACACCTCTCCAGCCTATCTACAGCAAAATCAAACTCTACTCTGTCAAAATTCTCTTTGTAGTCTTCAGCATGTACACAGTATGAAAAGAAATAAGGGAGTACAGCATAACAAAAAGGCTGTAAAGACCTAAGTCCTCAAAGAAAAGTGAAAAAAAAAAAACATTAGAAATAACTGTTTCTACTACTTATATTTTCTGTATTTCTCTTCTCTTCTGGTAGACCTTTGCCTGCTGCTTGTTCTCTACCTGTCAACATAACCTGAAGTGTGACAACAAAATTGGTTGGTAGCAAAGGATTATATCAAAGAGAATGATGACTTTGGTTGTAATAAGTAACAGGAGCAGATTAATTCCTAAGCAAGAGAGAGTCTTCTCAAGCAAGCGTCTTTGATGATCAGGGAAGAGAAAAGAAAATATGTAGAATCAAGATATCTGAATTAATGCAGCTGAAAGGGCATTAAAGCTTTCATAATACTTTTCTTAAGACATCACTGAAGCTGACTAGTTAATATTCTACCCATCCTAGATATGGGGCTGTCTAAAATAAAATAATTCAAAAATATGTCAACTGAACAGACTCCTCTAAAGTTTTGTTTTGAAACTAGTCAGTCCCATTAACCATTTGCAGTACTTGTTTAATAGCTTCCTCTTGATCATTCAGATGATGTAGAAGGTCACCCTGCCCCTCGCAAATGGACAGTTTTGACAATTTCACCCATTTATGAATGAACTGTTTTGTTAAAAATGTCCCAGACTAGATTTCAAAATGAGAACATAGAAGTTAAGTGTATTCCCCACTCTCCAGCCCAAACACACAAAAGCTTTTACTCTGCAATCTGCAAAAGGATTGTGAAAGAACTCACAACACGACTTCTTACAAATTTGTATTATCTCTACAGATCAATAGCACACAGGAATTTTTTTTTGTATCTTACCAGAGTGACAAGAAAGGTGCTGATTGTACATGCTGCTTGACAGAGTGCACTGTATTCCTCAAGAAGGAGTGAGATGAACTGATGTGCCTGCGGTGGGCCTGGTATGGATAATGTTGATGCAACTTTAGATCCCAGCGACAAGTGCCTGAGCAGACGAACCTTCATTTCAAGCACGTATTCTCTAGCTTGCTGTTCCAACCGTTGATAAAGCTGATAAGGATCTCTTTCACAAAGCCTGCGTTTTTGGAATAATAATTGTGACCAAAAATTCACAATCAAAATAGCGTTTAATGCTCACTGTCTCCTAAATATTCCTAGGAGCGTATTCTAGAGGAAGGATGGTCTAGGGGTTAGGGAACTAACCTAGGACTTTGAGACCTGGGTCCAATTCACTGCTCTGCAACAGATTTCTTGTGTAACCTTGGGCAAGTCACTTAGTCTCTCTGTGCCTCAGTTTCTCAAATGGATAAAAGAGAAAACAGTACTTCTCGAACTTCTGAGGATAACTACATTGTGAAGTACTCTGAAACTATGGTAACTGGGGCTATACATGTATTTAAGATAGACCAGGATGCTGCTTAGCTAGATCTGCCTAGCAGATTGAGCACGCAACTATGAGCCAGGAATTCCTGAATCCTAAATCTGGCTCTGCTCAGCTCATTGCATGGACTCTGGCAATTTAGCTACCCTCTCCTGTTTTTACAAATTGGGGAAAGATGCTTACCTACTGTACCTTCATCTCATATGTTGTAGAACATTTTGAATAGTGTGTGTTTGTACAGTGCTATAAAAACATTTATATTATTACCGGGCTCACACTACAATATACTTGGCTTATGGAAAACCTGAGATTCAAGTCTCATCTTGGGACTCCTGTCTCTCTCACTGCCAAAGGTTAAGAGCAGTCCCAAAAAGAGGGGAATATAGATAATGTAGTTCTAGGGCATCATCATAGTTTTGAACTGCGGTTTCCAGCTCTTTCAGCTTGAGAACAATAATTCCACCTTAAATACTAGTTCCCCACCCCCATGCCTCAAATGTAAAATAAACTTATGGAAGTAACATTTGCGGTTACATAAGAAGTGTCACATGGTACACCCTGCAATTCCAAAATGTCCTCTGCTAAAAAGAAACTTAATTTATATAAACACAAATATAATGCATATTTAATCAAAGAAAAAAAATTGTGAGTCACAACTATACCACCTTTAACGTTCTCTAGTTTAAAATCTGAAAGGTATGACAAACAAGGCATGACTAATAGTGATATTTTCTTGCAATATAATTGAACAAATGTGTTCAGACCCAGAGGATAGTCTCACACAATAGAAGCAGAAGCAGACATTGAAACAGCAATCCACTGTTTGACACCAAGTCTGATCCAACAAAAAACTGACAGATTAAGAACAATTTTAGAGAGATAAGCAAGTGGATCACCATGGCAAGCTGTAATTAACAGAAAGAGCCGAAGTCTCTTGACCAGACAATTATAGTCAAAGATCATTTGGGCATCCTGGAGCAATCATGATTCCAGAACGAGACAGACTGCATGACATTTGAACTCTCCCAGGATGGTATTAATTGATGGTGAAGTCCATCAAAACATTTCTCTACCCACCATCACACCTATCTTGCCTGAATTTAGGGATGGTCTTCACTACTGGGGAAAGTCAACCTAAATTACTCTCCTCCAGCTATGTATATAACATAGCTGGAGTCGACATAGCTTAGGTCAACCTACCGCAATGTCTTCACTGTGCTGCGTTGACAGGAGACGCTCTCTGGGTCGACTTCGCTTACTCTTCTCAGAGAGCTGGAGTACCAGGGTTGACCAGAGAGCGCTCTGCCGTTGATTTAGCAGGTCTTCATTAGACCCGCTAAATCGACCCCTGCTGCAAGCCCTTAGTTTCAGCCAGAAGCTCTTACTCATAGTTCTACTGTCATTCAGGTACCAGGAGAGCTGACCCACTAGTATTTTAAATGTTCAGTAGACCAGTATTCTATTCTAGAATTCAATTTCCAGCGAGGCTAAGAAATTCAGATAGTTACCCAATATATTGGGGCAGTTTAAAGACACTCAAATGGTTATGTTATCTTCAATAGCATGAATATTCAGTGATGACATTAAGCTAATCTTCTCTACATCATACTAAAAAAAGATTCCCATTCCAAATATGCAACTAATTTTTAAGTGTCTACAAATCTCAATAATTTTCCTAGTCAAATAATCCACTGGTATGTACTAATTTCTTTTTTTTGAATGAAGTAATACTTTAGCTGTCATCATGGTTATAAGAATTCACCACTGTTCATTCTAATCCAATACACTAAATAAGGACAAAGTATCATGTATGGAAATGTCAGCTGAGAGTAGTATGTCAGCTTTTAACATTAAACTTCTCATGTTCTTTTGAAGAGGTGAATTTTTAGGATATATCCATAATTTATGCATCAATAGCCCTCTTGCAGACTAGTAAATCAGAGTTTAATAATTTCATATGATACATTCAAGCCAATGTTCAATATATTTATGCAGGAGTTTTAGTTAAAATTGCTCTGATTCCTCATTCCAATGACGAATTCTGAATATTTGGAAACGTAAGAGATTGATGATTTTAAAAAGTATGGCCACAGATTAAGAGGTGATAAATACACTTCTATTAATTCAGAATCACTGATTTCTTTATCTGCAGCTTCATAATAAAGACCCTTTAAACTGGAGGAACAGTACTAATCTACATAAGAAAATTCTGTAAATTTTTTTTATACCTATCCACCAACTCCTTCATTCCCTCTTTATCTGGTACCAGGGATTGGTCTTGATCATCTGCCAATGGGGTGCCAGCTTGGCGATATACACATCGGACCATATATCTTACTTCTGACCAGTAATTTTGAAGCTGCTGAGATTCACGTTCAGTCTCTGCTGAAATTTCTCTGCAACAATGCCAGAAAGGTTAACATAGCATACAAACTAAGGTTATTGTACCACCACATTATTTCAAAGATGCACTTCAGTAAAAACAGAGTGCCTATCCACCAACTAAATTAGATTAGAAAACCAATTAATAGAATTACCACTGAATTACAAAAAAATTTATTTTAATAAGCAAAATGTGAGCAGATATGAATAAGTTGCAACATTACTAAGTTCGCTGCAAGTCTCACCTGCGCTCATTACAGGCCTCACAGTTACACGCTACATCAGAAGGAGAGGAATTACTGAGATCTGCAGAGGGTACTGTCTGTGCTCCAACAGTTATTCTCCCTCCTCCTACAGATTCCTGCTGTGATCCACTGTTTCCAAGAGGCATGTGCAAAAGGAAATCTTGGCTCTGTTTAAAAACAAAAACGTACCTTACAAAAACAGACAAACGTGAAACGTAGACAAGCAGGCAAATCTTTAATAACTAGAATGAACTTCACTTCACAGCTTATTTATACAGCCCTGTTCTACACTACAAACGTATGTTGGTATAACTATGTTGCTCCTGGGTGTGGATATCCAGCTCCCTGAGCAACACAGATATGCCAACTGAACTCATGGTGTAGACCAGGCCTGCACAACTCGTAAAGCGGCGAGGGCCATATTACTCCAAAGAAAACAACTAAGGGCCGAAACCCCCCCAAGCCCCGCCAACCCCCCCCCAACCCCCCCGAAACCAGCCCCCCCCCCCCCAGCACCGCCCACCCCACAGAAACAACCTCCCCAGCGCCGCCGAACCCCCCCTCCCCCCGCGCGCCATCTGCTCCACGGAATTAAACCCTCTTCCCCAGCGCCGCCCCACCAAAACAGCAGTATTGAACCTCGGTAATATGTTAGAGCGGCCCCTAAGGTAGTATAATTAAGGTAAAAGCAAAATGTCTTTTTGCTAGAAGTAGAATAAGATCTTCCCCACCACTTTGTAATCGATTGCCCTGTTGAATGAATGAGGAAAGCATGGAAGGCAGGCACCTCTGGACAGTGGCAACGCTTGGAGAGGGCAGGGCCAGCTCTAGGATTTTTGCCGCCCCAAGCAACAAAATTTTTGGCCGCCTCCCCTTTCTTTTTCGTGCCCCCGGCCTCACCCCAACTCCACCCCTTCCGAACTCCTTTCCCAAATCCCCAGCACCGCCTCCTCCCCTGGCGTGCCGCATTTCTCGCCCCCATTGCTTCCTACGGGCCCCCCGTAACGTCCCGCCCTAGCTCACCTCCACTCCGCCTGCTCCCCCGGGCATGCCGCAGCTCTGCTTCTCCCTCGTCCCTCTCAGGTGAGGGAGAGCGGAGCAGCAGCGCGTTCAGGGGAGCAGGCGGAGCAGAGGTGAGCTAGGGTGGGGGGGCGCAGGAAGTAATGGGGTGGGGTTAGAGGAACCGCTCCCCACTCCAGCTCACCTCCGCTCCACCACCACCGCCTCCCCCGAGCGCCCGCTGCTTGGCTTCTCCTCCCTCCCAGCCTTGCTGCGCGAAATAGCGGTTTCGCACGTGGCAAGCCTGGGAGGGAGGGAGAAGTAGCGGAGCGGTGGCGGCACGCTCAGGGGAGCAGGTGGAGGTGGAGCGGAGGCAAGCTGGGGCAGCGAGGGCACTTTTTTCCCATGCCCCGGAGTCGATATCTATGATGGCCGGCACCAGAATGCCGCCCCTAGAAATGTGCCGCCCCAAGCACCTGCTTGTTTTGCTGGTGCCTGGAGCCGGCCCTGGGAGAGGGGATGGAAGCAAGACCAGATCAGTAGAACAGGTCAGCAACCGACTCACCACTCGCCTCCTCAGCTCCCTTGCCCCGGCTCGCCTACTCACCCCCCGCCACTGCCCGCCCACTCGCCTCCTCAGCCCTCCACCCTCCCGGATCGCCTACTCATTCCCTGCCACTGCCCGCTCACCTACTCAGCCCCCCTCCCTCACCCGCTGCTTGTCTACTCACCCCCCTCCGCCCGGGGGCCGCACAGTGAGCCCATCTACTCAACCCCCGCGGGCCGCACAATGAGCCCACGCGGGCCGCATGTTGTGCAGGCCTGGTGTAGACAGTACTATGTCGACAGAAGAGTTTCTCCCGTCGACACAGCTACAATCTCTCGGGGAGGTGGAGTACCTATGATAATGGGATAAGCTCTCCTATCAGCATAGGTAGCATCTTCACTAAGCACTACAGCCCTTAGTGCTGACACTGTACAACACAGAACTAAAGTCACTCCCTTTCTTAAAGAGCTTATGGTCTAAGAAACAAGCACAAGAATTGACAAACAAGGAAATCCAGAGGTGGGAAAAACAATTAGAATTTCTCTTCTACTAACCCTAAAATATGATGATTATTAGCATCCTCACTAATATAAATAATATTTTATAATAAGCTGTAAATGCAAAGTAATGCACATTGGAAAACATAGTCCCAACTATACATATGAAATGATGGGGTCTAAATTATCTGTGACCACTCAAGAAAGATCTTGGAGTCATTGTGGACAGTTCTCTGAAAACATCCACTCAATGTGCAGCAGCAGTCAAAAAAGCGGAGAGAGTGTTGGGAATCATTAAGAAAGGGACAGATAAGACAGAAAATATCATATTGCCTCTATATAAATCCATAGTACGCCCACATCTTGAATACTGTGTGCAGATGTGGTCGCCCCTTCTCAAAAAAGATATATTGGAATTGGAAAAGGTTCAGAAAAGGGCAACAAAAATTATTAGGGGTATGGAATGGCTGCCATACGAGGAGAGATTAATAAGACCGGGACTTTTCAGCTTGGAAAAAAGAGACGACTAAGGGGGAATATGATAGAGGTCTATAAAATCATGACTGGTGTGGAAAAAGTAAATAAGAAAGTGTTATTTACTCATTCTCATTACACAAAGACTAGGGGCCACCAAATGAAATTAATAGGCATCAGGTTTAAAACAAACAAAAGGAAGTATTTTTTCCACAGAACTCAGTGAACCTTTGGAACTCCTTGCCAGAGGATGTTGTGAAGGCCAAGACTATAACAGGGTTCAAAAAAGAACTAGATAAATTCATGGAGGATAGGTCCATCAATGCTTATTAGCCAGGATGGGCAGGGACAGTGTCCCTAGCCTGTTTGCCATAAGCTGGGAATAGGCAACGGAATGGATCACTCAATTACCTGTTCTGTTCATTTCTTCTGGGGCACCTGGCATTGGCCACTGTTGGAAGACAGTATACTGGGCTAAATGGACCTTTGGTCTGACCCAGTATAGCCGTTCTTATATAAAGTGCTAGATATATTATAATTAAATTTCTGTTTTGGAATTAATCATGCAACCTATTTAGTCTATAGTTTGGATTTGACAGCTTGTAGCTCATTTTCTATAGTTTGATAACCTATCCTAGCTAAACGCATAAAATCTTGCGGTTTCCAATAACTAGACATTACTCTACAGACAGTGCTGCTGAAAAGATGCTGTTTTCAGGTGCTTGGTAATAACAGTTAGTAGCCTTGTGACCATGGAGCTGCTGTAAGAGGTCATCTACATTTGAGACCATGCTGACTGATATCATATCTAAGTCTGGAATTGTTAGCCACCTTTTACAATTTGTTTGATGATAAACTCAATGGAGTTATCAATTGAAGTTAAATTCAGACAACTGAAAGACACTTCTTTAATCAGATACCTTTAAAATGCATTTTTAAAAACACTGTGATGCTGGCAGGCACAAAGGCCCAGAGCCTCACTGAACACTGATAAACGCATAGTTGGAAACCAGTCTGGCTTATGTGTGGGGTTAGTATAGTTAAAATAGATATTAGTGTTACAAGAATGTGTTTGTATTTAGAATGCTGCATATATTAATCCCATAATATCTGTATCCCATGGTATAAAGTTATATTGAGTGTTTGCATTGTAAATTTCAGTAATTATGTAACTCACCAGGAAAAGAAGAACTAAGGTAAAGTATTCGCCCTGCACACAAAATGCCCCACTGAAGGCAAATGAGGCATTGTGTAGCATCAGTGGACAGAGACTTTGGTGACTGTATTCCTGACTCACTCCAAGAAAGGGGGACCTATACACGAACTCATCCCATCAGATTGGATTCTGAGGTGAGGGGGCATAAAAATCCTGACAAGGAGAAACTGGTCTCTTCATGCTGTCTAGACTCTAAGGAGCAAAGATTCCTAAACATAAGCAAGAGATCTCCATGCTGCTTGGCATGGGTCAGCCCTAAAGGAAGTATTGAGCTGTTTATTATGGAAGCTTATATTACCTTTTATATCTAAGACTAACTCATTTGCGTGTCAAGTATCAGAGGGGTAGCCATGTTAGTTTGTATCGTCCCCTAGCACTCCTCCTCTACTTGCACTACATTGATGACATTACAATACCCACCTGGGGAAGTGATGAAACAGACTGACAGAGCGAGATAGATACCCAGAAGTCACCTCCTACAGGACAGGCCCAACAAGGAAAACAACAGAACACCATTGGCCATCACATACAGCCCCCAGTTAAAACCTCTCCAGAAAATCATCAATGAGCTACAACCTATCCTGGAAAACGATCCCTCGCTCCCACAAACCTTGGGAGGCAGGCCAGTCCTTGCTTACAGACAGCCCCCCAACCTGAAGCAAATACTCAATACACACCACACCACAGAAACACTAACCCAGGAACCAATCCCTGTAACAAGTCCCGTTGCCTACTCTGTCTCCATATCTACTCTAGCGACACCATCACAGGACCCAACCCAATCAGCAACACCATCAGGGGCTCATTCACCTGCATATCTACTAATGGGATATATGCCATAATGTGCTAGCAATGCCCCTTGCCATGTACATTGGCCAACGCGGATGGTCTCTACGTAAAAGAATGAATGGACACAAACCAGACATCAGGAATGGTAACATACAAAAGCCAGTAGAAGAACACTTCAATCTCCCTGGACATTCAATAACTGATTTAAAAGTAGCCATCCTTCAACAAAAAAACCTTCAGAAACAGTCGTCAAAGAGAAACTGTTGAGCTACAATTTATTTGCAAACTTAGCATCATTAATTTGGGCTTGAATAGAGACTGGGAGTGGCTGGCTCACTACAAAAGCAATTTTCCCTCTCTTGGTATTGACATCTCCTCATCAATTACTGGGAGCGGACCACATCCACCCTGACTGAATTGGCCTTGTCAACACTGGTTCTCCACTTGTAAGGTAACTCCCTTCTCTTCAGGTGCCAGTATATTTATGCCCGTGTCTGTAATTTTCACTGTGTGGTTTTTCCCTGGTCTAACCTTGTAGATAACTCTTATTTCCTTTTTTTGTTAATAAAGCTTTAATTAGTTACTTTATTACATTATTGGCTACAGGCATTGTCTTGGGGTAAGTGACTGGTCCTTTGGGACTGGAAGTAAGCTGAATATTGTTGGGATTTTTGGTGTAACGTGACCATTTATCACATAGTCCAGTTTGCCTGGTTTGCAAGATGGACTGGAATGCCCAAGGGGACTGTGTGTGACTCCATGGTAAAACTGTTGCAGTGCTTTAGGAGTTCACACACTTGTCACCAATTCAGTAACATCTAATTATAGAAAATTCAACCAGTTTGAGGTTTCTGCCTAGCTTTTTGGACATTCTACCCTGAGGTTGGCACTCAATCATGAGCCACTGCAAACAGCGTGACAAGTGTAATGGTTGCTAAATCTAGGGGCTTATATATTTTTATTTCACCTGACTTACCTATAGTTTGATACAATTGAGTTCAATTTCTTTGCTATCATTCTTCAAAATTTGGTGTTCAGTTCACTGTTTATTCTCCCTCATTCTTTTCAGGCTGAATTTTAAAAAAAATGCCTAGACCTTGTGACTTGGCCAAGACAGTCCTTTGAGCCCACAGTTTTCTGCAACTTTTAGGAGAGGCCTAGAATTAAGCGACCTCCTCTCTGAAGATGGCCTGTCTACCGTAATTCTCATTTCATTAGCCAACATTTAATGACAAGTACATCAAACATTGTTTATGGTTAATATGGGTAAAATATGCTTAGGTCTAGCTCATTAACTTAAAACTCAAATTATAGCGGAGTTAGATTCCTTTTGTATAAAACAGATCACTGTTCTAAAACTGGCTTGTTGATTTATCAATAGATGCCCCTTGGTCCTTCAATATCAAGCTAGTTGGAAGTGTTACAGAATTCCATCCTAATCTAAAATATGGGACTTTAATAAAAATTCTATTCTATGAGCTAGCAGAATTTTGCTCAGGACACTAAATCACTTAGTTGGGGTTTTTCTGGCTCCTTCATTCAACTTCTTATATCGTAATACAGTGGTTTTCATCCTCTTCATTTACAGATCCTTAAAAAGAATGTCAAATGGAGGTGCAGACCCATTTTGGAAATCTTAGATAGTCTGTGGACCATCGGGGATCCGTGGACCACAAATTGAAAACCTCTGTCCCAATATATTTCTCCATGGCATATATGCATTGTTCCTGTATTTGGTGTACATGAACTACCATTTAAAAAGGAAGATTCAATTTAAAGGTTGTTAAAATTTAAGAATTAAAACGTGAGTCTCAAATTAGTATACCGAATTTGTGGGCTGCAGATGGCACAAATGTTCGTTGGCTGCATACCATGCAAAGACACATATGTTTAATAGCCTCTCTAAAGAGAGCAGAATGGATAAAACCAGAGACCTGAAGAAAAAGTAGCAATGAAAGAATAGTAACCTGAGAGGAAGACTGAAAGGACAAGCCTGAAGAACAGATGGGTGGAAAAATAAAGTCAAAGATCGTGCATAAATGGACAAAACAAGGTAAGAGTTGGGGGGAGGATCATACAAGAAGGAATGGAAGAAGGTAAAAAGAATAAAATTGAGTGAAAAGAGAGGGAAAAGGCAAAGAGTAGGAGAAGAAAAGCTGAAAGGGTTTAACAAAAATCACATAAGAGGATCCAAAACTAAATTCTATCTTATGGCCCAAAAGATTCTTAAGAGACTCATTTTCAAAGCTAGTAAGCCAGGTGACACATTCAGTTTCATTTCTAGAACAAAACTCCCCAGCAAATGAATACATTACATGGATTTAAAAAAAAAAAAAAAAAAAAAAAAAAGCAAGCGTCTAGCCCATCATGGTGTCATCTCAATTTAGTCAACTCATACACTGAAACTTACCACAAGAGATTGCTCTAGCGTGGCATGCCTCTCCTCCTTCTCGACTGTTCGTCGACAATCTGGACACACCCACAGTGGAAGATGCAGCATACTATTTGCTTTTGGAGATGTAGAAAGTGCTGTTTTGCTAGAATTTTTAATCCCGCTCTCTGAAAGCAAGGTGTCTTTCCGTTCACTTCTACAAAGAAGACAATGCTCGCCTGTTGTATATGGTGCCCTTTGACCCAAGCCAAAAGTAAATGGAGTCTACAAACAAACATTTAAATAGACACAACTGGTTATTTCCATGCTTAACAGACAGAAAAAGTCATCTTTATATTTCTTATTCTACAAAGTATTCAGTAGGAACAACAAAGTCTGTGTTAATACTTGATGCATGCTTTGGGTGCACTGAAACCCCAACGCTGAATATCCTATTAACATAGATCCTGGAAGGTCTTATTGCTATTATGAATAAGGCTCCATAATTACACATTTCATTTAAATAAAAATTTCCTTTTGGAGGTATGCACTATAGCTTTCCACTATTAAATTATTCAAAGTAGAAGTTAAAATAGTAGGGAACAATTGAACACCTTTCGTTATTTTCAATGTTTATTGTTGTTTTTAGTTTTAAAGAGAAAGAAATTAGGAAAATATAATGGCTCCGTAGACTTCATTCCCTTCTGTCTGCTACAGGCCCAGCTGCTCTTTCACAGCAGTCTGTGGCCCAAACACTTTTAACTAACTTGGCTATAAAGACTGGATTTAGCTTTTACAAATCTGAGGTGGCTTACAAGAGGGCCCCCAACTGCTTTGGAATGAAGTCAGCTTAGCATCTTAAAGCTATCCCTTTCTCCTCCAGACCTTCCTCTGGACAGCGGATGTAAAAAGGAACAAGTTCCCAGCAATAAAATGCCTACTGTGCACTATCCAAAAATGATGTATATAATGGGTCAGTATCAGAAAGGCCCAATCAATTGAGCTGTAGTCTATAGAGTCAAGTGTCAATTCTCTTATCTATCTGGTCATAGATTCCAAGACCAGAAGGGGCCACTGTGATAATCTAATCTGACCTTCTGTACAACACAGGCCATAGAACTTTCCTAAAATAAATTCCTAGAGCAGAGCTTTTAGAAAAACATCCAATCTTGATCTAAAAATCAGTGACGGAGAATCCACTAGGACCCAGGTAATTTGTTCTACTGATTAATTACCCTCACTGTTCAAAATTTGTGCCTAATTTCAATTTTGAATTTGTTCATCTTAAACTTCCAGCCATTAGATCTTGTTATACCGGACTCTGCTAGACTGAAGACCCTAGTATTAAGTATTTGTTCCCCATCTAGATACTCAGACTGTGATTAAGTCATTCCTTAACTTGCTCTCTATAAAACTAAATAGATTGAATTCCTAGAGTCTGTCACTATAAGGCATGTTTTTTAATCCTTTAATCATTCTCATGGTTCTTCTCTGAATCCTCTCCAATTTGTCAACATCCTTTTTTGGACTGTGGACACCAGAACTGGAGACAGTATTTTAGCAGCAGGCACCCCAATGCCAAATACAGAGGTAAAATACATAACCTCTCTACTCCCCCTCAAGATTCCTGTTTATGCATCCAAGGATCACATTAGCCCTTTTGGCCACAGCATCACACTGAGAACTCATGACAGTGGAGGAATAGGGACACTCAGAAATCTTGAGTTCCAGTCATGATTATGGAAGGGAGTGTTCTCTAGGGGTCACAGACCCTTCTGCCTCTGTTTCCCCACAAGCCTGATTTCTTCTGCCCATTGACTCAATGCTAGTCTTCCTTCCCTACCCCACTGACTCTCAGTCATCCATTCTCCCCAGCACCCAGTCCCAGTCTCTGCATCCAACTGCCTTTCCCCCCCTCCACTTGTTCCCATTTCCCTGCACCACCCACATCCTAAGCTCCCAGTCTCTTTTTCTCTTCCCCCACTCTTTGCCCAACCCCTTTGCCAGTCCCAGCCTCTTAGCCCGGGGGGGGGGGGGGGGAGGGAGATAGATTGCCCAGCAAGACCCTGTCTGATCTTAGTCTCCCTCTAGCAGCTGGTTTCTGCCTGCCTCCCAGTCTCCATAATCAGTCCCAAGCACCACGGCTTCCAGCCTCCATCTCCCCGCAACCTGCTTGGCTAAACCTACTCTCTCTGGCACCCATACTATTGGAGAGAGAGACATTCCCTGCTTTCAGTTCTAATTTCTGGCACTGCAGCAGCTGAGAGCAATAACTACAGGGATAGTCCTGCTCATCCCCTGCAGCCCTGGGTCGGTGCAGATGGAATCTTCAAAGAATTTAGCAGCCAAACTATAACAAGTTATTACTGAGCTTGTGCAATTTCAAATTTTTCAAAAGCTTCTAACTGAATGAGATTTGGGTGGTGTTTCCAGGGAAGAGCAGAGGGCACATCTCTGACAAAGGCCAACCCCTACCAAATTTCAAAGCCTTTCTTCAAAGCATGGAAGCACTAGGGATTCTCAATGCCATTTGGTGTTTGTATTTTTTTTTTTAAAAAAACACATAGCCAAATACAACACTTCAGCATTAACAAATAGCCAGTACTGTTTTGGAAACATATTGAAAGTTCGCCAGGTTAGAGTATGGCTGAATCTCTGACACTCACTTTGGCACAACAAGGAGGATCATATCAAGATGTAGACCAATCTTATTTGTGTCCCACTAACCCTACTCTCCTCCTCACTGCAGCAACAACCTCCATCCCCTAATGCTGACATCTGAAGAGAATCTGCCTGTATTTTCCTCACTGCAGCATCAGGCAGTCCAAATGCCAGGAACAGAAGATTCACAGACCTGAGATTAGCATCCAAAGCTTCCTACAGCCAGAAGGTGGCTGTGGGGGAAGAATTAACAAGCCCAGGCCTTCATAAGAACACAGTGATTTCATTTAGTCACGTTGTACCATCGAACCTCTCCACCTACTCCAAACTTTCTCCAGAAAGTGGAAGGTCCTAAATCAGTGGTGGGCAACATGCAGCCTGAATGCAGCCCATCAGGGTAATCTGATTGCGGGCCACAAGACATTTTGCTGATGTTGACCATCTGCAGGTGTGGCCCTCCACAGCTCCCAGTGGCCGCGGTTCGCCATTCTCGGGCAACGGGAGCTGTGGGAAGCAGCAGGCTGCAGGGACATGCTGACCGCTGCTTCCCACAGCTCCCATTGGCCGGGAATGGCGAACCGCGGCCAATGGGGGGGGGGACGGGGGGGAAGGCGCCTGCGAATGGTCAACGTCAGCAAAATGTCTCACAGCCCGCAATCAGATTACTCCAATGGGCTGCATGCGCCCTGCGGGCCACACAGATTTCCCACCACTGTCCTAAGGTGTTTAGCCAGCTTTTTTCCCCCCACTACCTGTGAAACTGACTGTCTGCAAGGTCACCTGCCTCCTCCTGATCTTACCTGCAAGCTGCAAACACCTCACCATTTCCTTCCACAGTAATTTGCATTAGGTGAAAAGGAAAAAAGCATTGTGTTCTTTTTTCCTCATGCAAACTTCCATTGGAGGGACTTTTGAGAGTGAAGGGGCCCCCTTTGTGTCTCCTTATGGGCTGGGCTTGTCCCTTCATTAGCTCTGCCCAGTCAAACAACAGATTTCAAGAGCAGCAAAGTTAGTCAGCCACTCTTCCTAGGAGCACTGTTCCTGGAGCCACCTCAGCACGCAACAGTTGGGTCTTGCTGATATTTGAAACCAGTCTGAAAAGCTTGCAGCAGGTGGCCTAACTGCTCATCTCCTTGGCCCTGCAGTTCTTCTTGTTAAAGTTTATATTTTTCAGAAGTCAGGCTGCCTCCCTGCTGCTGCTGCCATAAGGATCTGTGTAGAGCTATTTACCAGTAGAGCCTTATGGACAGCAGCAGCAGGGTTTCTTGCTTCCAAAAAGGAAGACAGAAGAGTAAAGACCTTTTAAGTATTGTTTGAGATTTGTATCAACACATCCTGACCTTCAACCTTTTAAACAGGTGAAGGTCAGGGAAGCTGACCTCCAGCCTTCCTAAAGAAGGATTTGTAGATTCAGTCTAGATTGCTGCATTGTAGTACAAGCAAAAATAAAACTAGTCAGTATTATTTAAAGGAGAACCACCATAACAAACAGAAGGAACAATAATTTCAAAGGCTGGCCATCGAGAAGATTCCCTTTGTTTACAAAATCAGAATCTCCCAAATGAATCTGCATTTTCAGCTGTTTTAAAAGTTGAATTACAAATGTTTGGTTCATAAAATGAGAAACATCACTTGACATTCAGAAAGAGAGGTGGGGTGACTTATACGCAGCAGTAGTTTCTAAATTATTTTGTATTTTAACAAAATTAACATTTATCTTGATTATTGGCAATCCGAGATGCCAACTTCGTGTTACCTCTGCCACAGTAAAATTGCAACTAGTCTCAAACATACCTTGAAGCAGTCAGTCAATTCTAAACCCATACTTTCATATCTTTGCAACTTTCTCAGAAACATGAGGCTGAAATCTCTCATGCTTTCAGCCCAAAGGTGGAAAGCGCATGCATACTTGTATGTGAAAGCATCCACAATAACAGCTGAGCTCTTTTTCAATTACACGAACTTGAATCTAGATCCAAACATATGTGCATTTCACAAGTCACATTTTCTAGGTAAAAAATGTACACTTGTGGGGAAAAAAATCTGCACTTTGCTAATCCAATTTCAAAATCTGCCATAGCGTTCAATGTGGAAGAGTATCTGATGTCTGTAGAAGTTTACTTATAATTTTATTTGTTAACAAATTTGGAAGAATAGAAACATCTGCATTACTTAAATGGAATATTTATTAATCTATTTAAGTTTGTTTCCAAGAACAATTTTTTTTTGGTCTTCAGAACAAAATTAACATGATGCTAGTCGAGATAATCATTTAAAGTTTTCCCTATGCATGTTTCCACCTCAAAGATTATTAGCTCAATAACTGTTTTAAAATCTAGTTTGCAAAAATGACAGCATGAATGGTGAAAAGTACTTTGTTAGCTTGCACAACAAAACCATTTAGTCAGTTTCATAAGCACATTGCTATTTGGGATATTAATCTTGCAGGAATTTTTACACATTGGTTTCATGAAAAGAAAAATTCTATTAGGGTTTATAATACTTTACTATTTGATTCAGCATCAATGAAATCAGTATAGACTATGGGCTAGTCTATACTTACAGTGCTGCACCAGTGCAGCTGAACCACTGTAGTGCTTAGTGAAGACGCTACCTATGCCGACGGGAGAGCTTCTCCCATTGATGTAGGTACTCCATCTCCCCAACAGGGGATAGCTATGTGGAAGGGAGAAACCTCCCTTCAACACAGCACTGTCTACAACGAGAGCTTGGTCGGTATAACTTTTTAGTTTAGACCAGGGCTACCACTGACTTCAGTGAATAGAGTCAAGCCCTAAAACCTATATTTTTGGCTTAAATGCTGTAATGAGGTCTCCACTTCTTTTTTGCACTTCAGTACTTCTTCCATAAATAAATCATTCAATGACTATTGACCAACCAAACTTGACTGTACCTACCTGAGAAACACCTGTGAACTCTGATCCAACAGAACTGTCTGTAAACTGGGTACCATTTAATGAAACCTAGAAAGCAACGAGAATATACTGATTATAACAGCTAAGTATTTTTTGTTTTCTACAGCATCTTAGAGAGACTGGCACTTGCTACCACCACAATTGAGCCTATATTATAGCACTATAAGCCTTTTTCCAGAGGACTTGGAAGAGACATTTTTTCCCCTTGTGTTAAAATTCTCCAGATACAAAAGTTAATAATGTGGCCATTTCAAAGTACTGCCGTATGAGTAGGAATTGAATGGATCTATTGCAAATTCAATTCAAACACCAAATATAGAGGAAGTCACCCAGTGAAATGGATATAAGGACCAAAAATCTGATTGCCTGTTTTTTCAAGTTTTCAGGTTCATGTAGGCCTTTCATTAACTGTTCTGGGTTTTGTATTTTTATCATGTCAATTTACAAGAGTTTCACCTTTTGGAGGTTCTGCATAATATAGCTTAGAAAAATAGGTTTTCACATATTAGCTAAACAAGATTCTTCCTCAGAAAAACATTTTGAAATTAGATAAAATATTTTTACGCCAGAAGGAACCACTTGGATCATCTAGGTTGATCTGCATAACACAGGCCATAGAATTTCATTCAGTAACACCTGCATTAAGGTCATAGTCCCAAGTTTAACCAGAAGTTATCTTTTAGAAAGACTAATTTTCCGCTCTCCTCTCCATACACACCGAAGACCCTGAACTAAGCATTGCTTGATAAGCCACAAATGACACTATACGTCACTAAAACAGAATAAAGTGAAAATAGGACACAACTGTAAGTCAATGACATCACTCAAGAAAGAGGATGGCCTGGTTATGAAATTATCTAAGCACAAGAACAACGAGGAGTCCTTGTGACACCTTAGACTAAAATTTATTTAGGCATAAGTTTTCGTGAGCTAGAACCCACTTAATCAGATGCGTGAAGTGGAAATATAGGAGCAGGTATAAATACATGAAAACATGGGAGTTGCCTTACCAAGTGTGAGGTCAGTCTAACGAGACAATTCAATTAACAGTAGGATTCCAAGGGAGGAAAAATAACTTTGGTAGTGGTAATGAGAGTGGCCCATTTCAAACAGTTGACAAGACGGTGGGAGTAACAGTACAGGGATGGGGAATATTAGGTTTAGGTTTTGTAATGACCCAACCACTCCCAGTCTTTATTCAGGCTAATTTGATGGGGTCCAGTTTGCAAATTAATTCCAGTTCTGCAGTTTCACGTTGAAGTCTGTTTTTGAAGTTTTTTTGTTGAAGAATTGCCACTTGTAGGTCTGTTATTGAGTGACCAAGAAGACTGAAGCGTTCTCCTACTGGTTTTTGAATGTTATAATTCCTGATGTCAGATGTGTGTCCATTTATTCTTTTGCGTAAAGACTGCACGGTTTCGCCAATGTACATGGCAGAGGGGCATTGCCGGCACATATCACACTGGTAGATGTGCAGGTGAACAAACCCCTGATGGTGTGGCTGATGTGGTTAGGTCCTATGAACAGATATGCGGACAGAGTTGGCACCAGGCTTTGTTGCAGGGTTTGGTTCCTGGGTTGGTGGTGTTGTGTCGTGTGGAGTTGCTGGTGAGAGAGAGAGAGAGAGAGAGAGAGATCGTCCTTCAGAATAGGTTGTAGATCCTTGATGATGCGCTGGAGATGTTTTAGTTGGGGGCTGTAGGTGATGGCTAGTGATGTTTTGTTACTTTCCTGGTTCGGCTGGTCTTGTAGTAGGTGACTTCTGGGTACCTTTCTGGCGCTGTCAATCTGTTTCTTCACTTCACCAGGTGGATATTGTAGTTTTAACAATGCTTGATAGAGATACTGTAGGGGTTTGTCTCTGTCGGAGGGATCGGAGCAAATGCAGTTGTATCTTAGAGCGTGGCTGTAGACACTGGATCGTGTGATGTGGTCTGGATGAAAGCTGGAGGCATGTAGGTAAGTCATCAATGTAGCGCAAGTAGAGTAGGGGCGGGCATTAGGGGATGAGAGCTGAGGAAGCGTTGTTCTAAGTTAGCCATAAAAATGTTGGCATACTGTGGGGGCCATGCGGGTACCCATAGCAGTCCTGCTGACTTGAAGGTATAAATTGTCCCCAAATCTGAAATAGTGGTGGGTGGGTCACGAAGTTCAGCCACCAGGTGTGCCGTGATAGTATCGTGGATGCTATTCCTGACGGCTTATAGTCCATCTTTGTGTGGAATGTTCGTGTAGAGAGCTTCTACATCCACAGTGGCTAGGATGGTGTTTTCTGGAAGATCAAAGGATTGTAGTTTCCACAGGAAATCAGTGGTGTCTCGAAGACAGGTTGGAGTGCTGGTAGCGTAGGGCCTGAGAAGAGAGTCTACATAGCCAGATAATCCTGCTGTAAGGGTGCCAATGCCTGAGATGATGGGGTGTCCAGGATTCTCAGATTTATGGATTTTAGATAGCAGATAGAATACACCCCTAGAGCCCCGACCAGGGGTGTCAGTGTAGATTTGTTCCTGTGCTTCTTTAGGGAGTTTCTTGAGCAAATGGTGTAGTTTTTTTTGGTACTCCTCAGCAGGGTCAAAGGGTAATGGCCTCTGGAACGTAGTGTCAGAGAGCTGTCTAGCAGCCTCTCATTCATATTCTGACCTATTCATGACGACTACAGCACTTCCTTTGTCAGCCTTTTTGATTATGTCAGAGTTGTTTCTGAGGCTGTGGATGGCATTATATTCTGCACAGCTGAGATTATGTGGCAAGTGATGCTGCTTTTCCACAATTTCAGCCTGTGCACGCCGCGGAAGCACTCTACATAGAAGTCCAGTCTGTTGTTTCGACCATCAGAAGGAGTCCATGCAGAATTCTTCTTCTTGTAGGGTTGGTAGGAAGCTCTCTGTGGGTTAGTGTGCAGTTCAGGGGTGTTGGAAATATTCCTTGAGTTGGAGATGTCTAAAGTAGGATTCTAGATCACTGCAGAACTGTATCATGTTTGTGGGAGTGGTGGGGAAGAAGGAGAGGCGCCCAGATAGAACAGACTTCTGCCAGGCTAAGAGTATAGCTGGATAGATTAACAATATTGTTGGGTGAGTTAAGGGAACAACTGTTGTGGCCCCTTGTGGCATGTAGAGTTTAGAGTCCTTTTTCCTCTGTAGAGAAGCAAAGTGTATGTTGTAAATGACTTGTCTAGTTTTCTGTAAAGCCCAGCCACGAGGGAGTTTGTGTGGAAGGTTGGTTTTTTTAAGAGTTTCTAGGGATTTTTTACCTTCAGTCCTTTTGGTATGATGTCCATTTGTTTGCATTTGGAAAGGAAGATGATGTCTGTATCTGCACGAGTTTTTTCATGAAGTTGATGGATTTCCACTTCATAAGGCTAAACTCAGTGCCTTGCATGGTGACAGGTTTCAGAGTGGTAGCTGTGTTAGTCTGTATCAGCAAAAACAACGAGGAGTCCTTGTGGCACCTTAGAGACTAACAAATTTATTTGGGCATAAGCTTTCATGGGCTAGAACCCACATCATCAGATGCATGGATGGAAAATACAGAAGCAGGTGTAAATACATGAAAAGATGGGAGTTGCCTTACCAAGTGTGAGGTTAGTCTAATGAGACAATTCAATTAACAGTAGGATACCAAGAGAGGAAAAATATTTTTTGTGGTGGTAATGAGAGTGGCCCATTTCAAATAGTTGACAAGAAGGTGTGAGTAACAGTAGGGGGAAATTAGATTTAGGTTTTGTAATGATCCAACCACTCCCAGTCTTTCGTGAGAGAAGCAAAGTGCATTGGGGGGGGGAGGGTGAGACGGGAACTTTCAAATGTCAATTCTTTTCAGTGGGTTTTTACTGGGGGAGAGGAAGGAGATTTATCCCCATTCCCTTCTCTTTGTTTGGGCATTGCCCACCCTCTAAGATTTCAGATAGGTCTTCACTTTATTTTCATCATCCTGTCCTCTTTTCCCACTTCTTTATCCTTTCTTGTTTCCCCCATTCCACTATGTAACATTAAGTGAGATTAGTATGATAAGTAGTTAACTAAATACAACACCTCTTACTTAAGAGGAGCATGTAATTGTGTCAGATCTGCTCACTTAAGTGAACAGAATATGCCTTTACTCCTGCTAGCACAACAGAGGCCACAAACTTACAGTATGAGCTAGAGTCTATTATTCCTGCACATCAACAGAACTAAGAATTTCTGACCGATGCCTACTCACTGGATGGCCTTGAAGAAGAAGATTTCTACTAACTCTTCTCCCTCCTACCAGTCAAAAAAGAAGTGGCTCAATGCCTAACCCACAAGAGATGCTGCAAAGATTAGTGGTTGCACAGCACGTTGATAATGTTAAACTCTACTGTTATAGGCCATTAGTGACACTTACAAGGCCCAATGACCATAGACAAATTATTCAGCATTGTCCTTCCCCTAGTCCAATTCAAACAGTAGAGGGGTGCGGGTGATCTCCATTTTGACATTAAGTTTAATTAGACAAAGTCACAAATTGTATTTTTTTCCAGTTTATTGATGATTTTTGTATTTTCAATGAAGAACTGCATTAGTTGTCTCAGGAAATCTGGAGGTTCTAACAGCTGAATAGGAGCAAGTGAAGCTTGACACCCATGAAGGTGTGGTAGCTAGGTTAAGTTTTTGGCATTCAGCTGGTTGCTTGCCTAAAAAAAGAAGGGGGGAGAAAGCTCTGCATTCCCTCTGCAGTATGAAAAGCCCAGCCCAGTCCCCGCTCACTAGTTTTTCTAGTTTTACAATCAGATTTATCAATTTGAAAATCCTTCTCTGTTGTGAGAAAGATTCACATGAGGAGGTAATACACCTTGACACAATCCTGCACTGGTGAGGCCAGGGTTAAGGAGCTGCTCTAGACACAGGAAGCCACACCCCCTCGCCTCTGCTTGGCGGGAGCATTCAAAAGGGAGCAGCTCAGCTCAGTATGGGCTGACTGAGGAGGAGAGCAGTTGGGTTCAGCAGCCTCCTGATGAGAAGCTGCTGGGACTGAGTCTATCTAGCCAAGCTTCTGGAAACCCATGGACTGTGGGAGCAGAGGGCAATGACTCTCTGTCGCCAGGAGAAGGAGCTCCAGAGATGAACCTGGGAGGAAGGCAGGAAGACTGAACTGTGACACCAACGGAGGTACAGGAAACAGGTAAGAAGTGACCCACAGAGTGAGAGTAAGGGTAATAGGTCTAGGCCATGAATATGTCCTACTGCTTTGAAAGGCCCTGGGTCGGAACCCAGTGGAGTAGGGTGGACTTGGGTTTCCTACCCAGGCCCCCCTGGGACTGTAGCCACTCGGCAAAGTGGCCCTTGACTCTGGGCAACACTCCCATGAACTGTAGCAGCTGGGCAAAGCGGCCCTGGACATCCGCCAGTAGGCGGTACTGACAGCCTTAGACACAGAGGCACTCCCCAACAAGAGGGGAACAGTGAAACTGAGTACACAGGAAGTGCTATCAAAGGTACAAAACAGGAATAAAAGACAATTTCCCTCTTTCCATTAGTTATATTAATGTTATTTGTAACAAAATGTTTAGTAGCATGATTAAGTTGGCATTCCTTTAATTTTTCTTTTTTCTTGTTAAAACTTAGCTTCTAGAGCACAATTACAACATAAGTTATTCAGTAGTATAATCTCAATATATATAGAACATAAAAACCAAACCCAAAAGATAGATAGTCCCAACTACAACCAACGTGCTTGCAACAATCTAGCTTGCAGAATTTGGAGAACACTAACTGGGTAATTGTCATTTATACATGCATTACTCCTGGGGCATTCTGTGCCAAAATAAATAAAAAATCTGCACACAATATTTTAAAATTCTGCAAATTTTATTTGACAAATAAATGTGGAGGCTCCAGCAAGACATTGGGGAGCACAAGCCACTGACGGCACAGAGATGGGAGATCACTGTGCAGCTCCCCCAGGGACATGGACTCAGTAGTGAGGCTGCAACCAACTCTGACACAGCGTAAGGACCGAGTCTGCCCCAGAAACACCCTGGGGCCCTGCCCCTTTGTGACAAATGCACCATGTGTGGGCAGGCAGGCTCAGCAAGGCAGGATCCAAGTGTGGAGGGGTTTTGTGTGGGTTGAGAGGGTTGTGTGTGGGGCAATCTGGGTGAGAGCGGCTCAGTGGGGGATCCAGGTCGGGGGTGGCGGGGAGATCTGGATGCACAGGGGCTTGTTGGGGAATTCTGGGTGCAACAGTAATGGGACTCTCAGGGGGGTCCAGGTGAAGGTGATTGGAGCTCAGCAGTGGGGTTGGGTGTGGGAGAAAGATAGCTCAGTAGGGGGGTCTGGGTGTGCGGTGTCAGTGGAGGGTCCAGATGAAGCTGGTTGGGGCTCAGTTGGGTGAGGGGGCGAGTGGCTCATTGGGGTGGTCCAGGTGGAGGGGGAGTGGAGCTCATCCAAGGGGGAGGGGTGGTTCTGAGTGCGGGGGGTGAGGCTGGATGGGAGGGTCTGGGTATAGAATCATAGAATATCAGGGTTGGAAGGGACCTCAGAAGGTTATCTAGTCCAACCCCCTGCTCAAAGCAGAACTAATCCCCAACTAAATCATCCCAGCCAGGGCTTTGTCAAGCCTGACCTTAAA
The DNA here is from genome assembly GCF_013100865.1 of Trachemys scripta elegans. Lineage (NCBI taxonomy): Eukaryota > Metazoa > Chordata > Testudines > Emydidae > Trachemys > Trachemys scripta. Next base: position 120,696,870 of record NC_048302.1, read on the forward strand.
AACCTCTAAGGAAGGAGATTCCACCACCTCCATAGGTAACCCTATCCAGTGCTTCACCACCCTCCTAGTGAAAAAGTTTTTCCTAATATCCAACCTAAACTTCCCCCACTGCAACTTGAAACCATTACTCCTTGTTCTGTCATCTGCTACCACTGAGAACAGTTCCTCTTTGGAACCCCCCCCTTTCAGGTAACTGACGGCAGCTATCAAATCCCACCTCTTTCTTCTCTTCTGCAGACTAAATAATCCCAGTTCCCTCAGCCTCTCCACATAAATCATGTGCTCCAGCCACCTAATCACTTTTGTTGCCCTCCGCTGGACTCTTTCCAATTCTTCTTGTAGCATGGGGCCCAAAACTGGACACAGTACTCCAGATGAGGCCTCACCAATGCCAAATAGAGGGGAATGATCACATCCCTTGATCTGCTGGCAATGCCCCTACTTATACAGCCCAAAATGCCATTAGCCTTCTTGGCAACAAGGGCACACTGTCAACTCATATCCAGCTTCTCGTCCACTGTAACCCTAGGTCCTTTCCTGCAGAACTGCTGCCTAGCCGCTCGGTCTCTAGTCTGTAGCAGTGCATGGGATTCTTCCATCCTAAGTGCAGGACTCTGCACTTGTCCTTGTTGAACCTCATCAGATTTCTTTTGGCCCAATCCTCTAATTTGTTTAGGTTCTTCTGTATCCTATCCCTCCAGCGTAACTAAACTGGGTGGAGTGGTACAGTCATCGGCAAGCTTGCTGTGGGTGCAATCCACGCCATCCTCCAGATCATTAGTGAAAATACTGAACAAAACCAGCCCCAGGACTGACCCTTGGGGTACTCCACTTGATACTGGCTGCCAACTAGACATGGAGCCATTGATCACTACCCATTGAGACTGATGATCTAGCCAGCTTTCTATCCACCTTATAGTCCATTCATCCAGCCTATACTTCTTTAACTTGCTGGCAAGAATACTGTGGGAGACCGTATCAAAAGCTTTGCTAAAGTCCAGGAATAACACGTCCACTGCTTTCCCCATATCCACAGAGCCAGTTATCTCTCATAGAAGGCAATTAGGTTAGTCAGGCATGACTTGCCCTTAGGTGAATCCATGCTGACTGTTCCTGATCACTTTCCTCTCCTCTAAAGTGCTTCAAAATTGATTCCTTGAGGACCTGCTCCATGATTTTTCCAGGGACTGAGTTTAGGCTGACTTGCCTTTAGTTCTCTGGATCCTCCTCCTTCCCTTTTTTAAAGATGGGCACTACATTACATACTTTTTCCACTAATCTGGGACCTCCCCCGATGGCCATGAGTTTTCAAAGATAATGGCCAACGGCTTTGCAATCACAACAGCCAACTCTTTTAGCACCCTCAGATGCAGTGCATCCGGCCCCATGGAACGAGCTGTGCTCGTTCAGCTTTTCTAAGTAGTCCTGAACCACTTCTTTCTCCACAGAGGGCTGGTCACCTCCTCCCCATACTGTATTGTCCAGTGCAGTAATCTGGGAGCTGACCTTGTTTGTGAAGACAGAGGCAAAAAAAGTATTGTGTACATTAGCTTTTTCCACATCCTCTGTCACTAGGTTGCCTCCCCCATTCAGCAAGGAGCCCACACTTTTCCTGACCACTTTCTTGTTGCTAACACACCTGTAGAAACCCTTCTTGTTACTCTTAACATCCCTTGCTAGCTGCAATTCCAATGAGGGAGTCTGGATGCACAGGGGTTGGGCAGATGGGGGAGCAGCTCCCTATATAGGGATCCCTCCCCCAGCAGCTAAGGAGCAATGGGGGGGGAGGAGGAGGGGAGTTTGCAGCGCTTCCTTCAGCTGGAGTAGAAATCTGGGGTTGGGTCTGACCCAGGCCCTGGATGCTGTGCAAGGGAAGCGGAATTCCCATCCTCCTGGGCCCAGCTGGGACTAGCAGCTGAGCCCAGAGCAGGGTAGAAATGACCAGCCGGGTCTTCCCCAGTTCCACCTCCTGCCCCACAGTGATTTACTTCTCTGCCGGCTGCCCTGGGTCCCCAAAACATACCGCTGGAGAGGGATGCATGATCACTCTTGTGGCTTTCCTTTGCTTTCCCACCAGAAAGTCATTTTTCTGCGTGGAAGCAAATAAATCTGTGGGGGATGTAAATTCTGCACATGCGCAGAATTCCCCCAAGAGTAATACATACAAGGTTAAAAGCAACAGAGGGTCCTGTGGCACCTTTAAGACTAACAGAAGTTCTACAGAAGAGTTTAACTTTGCAACTCATAAATTTGACTATTGCTGTCTGAAAATGGTAAGTTAATCTTTCAATTTCCAATATCTTTTTCAATGGAAGACACACATTTAAGAAAGTTGGAGCAAAGCTTTTTTTTACAAATATTAACAGTACTATATTATTACAAAAAATGTAAAACTATTTATGGAGAGCGTGTTTAAGGTGACAGTAGCCAAATAGCAGTGTTAGTCATATAAGATGGGTAGCTGTGTTACTCTGTAGCCACAAAAACAACGAGGAGTCCAGTGGAACCTGATTTGTTAGTCATATCGGAACAGCCTACTCTACTCTTAAGTAGCTACGAGCGCATATATTCTTTATGAACAAAGATTGTGCTGAGGTTAATACTACATTGGGAAAAGAGGAAAATGTGTGCTATTCAATCAGTGAATGGCTCTGATATAAGAAAGTTACTCAACTCTAACTTTTATATGTTCCCATCAAATAACGTTAGGACAGGCAGCACACCCTGAGGAAATGATATGTTATCAAGTGTAAATTCAAGCTGGTAAAAATAATGTAAGACTGCCACATATGGCCTTATATTTTGAGGATATTCTAAAAATCACACAGGATTAGTAGATTTCAACATTTATCTTTACTGAGAGGGAAAACAATTTAGTAAAACCATTATCCAGCAAGCATTTTTAAAAAAAAGTGTTAAGACAATAGAGGAGTCTTTCCTTCTTTCTGTGATAAAGACAGGATTTAAATGACATCAGATGAACTCATTAATCAGAATATTTTATTTATGCCACTTGCTACATAACCTATGCTTTTTAAAACCAAACTTGCTACAATTCTACTTTGAGGCTGAGCTCTCTCCACTCTAGTCTTATTTCAGAACTAAGTCATCTTCAGTTCTAACTAATACTTTGCAGAATGGTACAAACAGAAATTTAAGTTTTTGGATTAGAAATAAGAAACGTATTGGCTTTTTATCTACAGGGACTTAGAAGACTAAAATAAGAAACACACAATCTACAACTGGTCTTGTTGACATTTACCAGCCTGACTGAAGCTTAGCACAAGTCACACATGGTTTTAGAGCTCCTAAAAACCTCTCAGGAATATTTAAGACAACACCTATAACAGACCCATGCATCCTCTTGGATGGATGAGACAACACTGAACAACTGTGTTCACTACCATAACAAGTCAACGTCTCCTTTCAGAGTAGCAAGCCTAGTAAAAGCACAAAAAGGAAGTCTTGACAACCAGAGGCCTGCTCTCAGTGCTCATACTGTTCCACCATGAGTGCTGTGTTAAGTAAATATGATAACAGTACATTATTTCTTCTGGTGGTCTCAAGTGGATGCTGAAGGTGATAGTAAGTAGATGAAGAGAAGTGATTGGGGACAGGGTGGATCCCTGTTACTTGGTAGGTGGTGACCCTTACCGAAGAGCACTAGTTCAGACTAGTGCTGCCCTATGGATTGTTGGAAAAAGATGATTGAAGGTAAAATCACATTGTGGACTCTGGTACCAATAATATGCCACAAGTACTCTGCTGTGCATCTGATCTTCCACAGATGCAGCCAAAGGCATCACAGATGTTACAATGCTTACAGGAGATCAGCACCAATATTCTACCCTTTCTCTAGGCTTTAATTTTTGAGTGTTTCTCCCCAGCTACTAGCTATAGTGCCTAACTCTGCTGCAACTCAGTCTTCTGAAGCACAAGTAGAATGGAACTGAACAGATTTCACTTCTGTTTTCAGGGTTCCCAATAGTATCAATGCAAACAAACTCTGGGCTGAAGCTATACAGTGGCCCCAGTTTGGATTCCAAGCCAATGGGAGCTGTGGGAGCGCAGGCTGAAGGGACGTGCTGGCCACTGCTTCCCAAAGTTCCCATTAGCCGGGAACAGCGAACTGTGGCCACTGGGAGCTGTGGGAGGCCATGCCTGCGGACAGTCAATATAAACAAAAACTGTCTCGCAGCCTGCCAGCCGCAGGTTGCCCACCAATGGGCTAGATGATCACATTGATCCCTTCTTGCCTTGGAATCTATGACTTGTAAGACTTAGAAACATAGCACTGGCTCACACTCTGGTCATTCTAAAAATAACGTTCCAAATTCTGTAAGAAATATGAAGGTTTTAAATGAATGTCTAGACTCTGCAGAAAACAGTTTGGGAAAGCTTCCTCCTCATTGGGCAAATCAGTTTTTTCTAAGCATAATATGTGTTTTTAAAATCACCCATGAAAACTCCACAATCCAACAAGGCATTGAGCTATATACATAAACCAGGTTACATGAAAAAGGAGTTGACTAATCTGTGTTCTGGAGGGACAACTCCTCACATCACCCATTACCCCTAATGACCTCACATACAAGTTAAAAGAGGGTTGACAGATTAAAGCCCTCAGGTTAGATAAGCAGTTACCCAAGACTATCCTCCCGAATCCTCTCAGAGAAGACGACAGAGCTACTGTCTGCCCCTGCCAGGAACTGTTGGTTAACAATACCAAGGCTTTATCACCACCTCATCTCCTTCTCCAAAAGTGAGGAATTAGTTAACATTTTTTGCTTATTAAAACTGCATTATTTAACAGTCAATGCTAGTGAAAGCTTTTAAGTCTTACAGAGATACTGCAGCCACAAATTGCCCAATTGTAGGGATGCATATTAAAAAAAAAAAATCACAAAAAAAAAAAAAAAAAAAAAAACAGACCTCTTTACAATTACACTCTATAAGAAGAGTGCAAGGCCTAAGAAATCCAGTTTGTCACAACACTCTGTTTTTTAATATTTCTCTCAGCTTGTACAATGAAAAAAAAAAAAAGAAATCAGTGAAGTCAGTTTCATTACCAGGTTCATAGATTCTAGCCACTTTAAAAACCACAGTTTTAAAAATATTTAAAATTTTGATTTTAGTGAGTACATTTCTTTTGCTCTTCAGTAATATAAAAGTCTCTAGAACATTTAAATTTGGGGCCAATTTAAGACGACTCCATCCCTTAAAGGGCCAACATCCCAAAATAAACTTTTCAGTAGTGGCAATCAAAACTAGAGCTTCAACTCTCCAATATATGTCAACAAAGTATGATAAAAGTAGTGCAATACTACTTTATTGTTGTAATAATGGTCTTTGTTCTTCATATTTAAATAAAGAGCTCTGAAAAATAGTGTTTGTACGTTATAGGTAAAAACAGTGTCCACAAAAACGTAGACTGAGAACTAGTGATGTTTTAATTAAGAAAGGCGACACTATAGGCAGTGCATTTCTGGGTGATAATTGCTCACCTCAGATGGCGATGAACAGAAGGCAGAGTTATTTCTGCTAACACATTCTCTTGCCAGAGAGTCTCACTACTATAGCGTAGAAACTAGCAAAACCAAACCAAAAAAGATCCAAAAAGAATATTTACTGGTTGCTAATGTCACAAGTATGACTACAGCCAACCAAAATACATAGTTCTAAAGGCATCTCAGAAAATGACAAAGTTCTTTTATCTGAATAAGGGATTTCAGAGTTCCTAACAGTCAGTAGTGAAATCTGCTAAAAAACAAAAACACTAAGATTTCAGCAGACATTTAAATCAATATATTGCAAGAAGTGTCTATTTATTTATGGATTATTTTGAAGCATGCCAGGGTGACTTTGATTTTTAACATTAATGTTCAGAATAAAACCTATCCATAAGAATTAAGCTGTGAAAGAGAATCTGTTTAAGGACCATCTCTTGTGAAGAAACCATGCTTTTCAGAGAAGCCAACAATTCCTTACATCTTAGAATCATAGAACTGGAACGGACCTCAAGAGGTCTTCTAGTCCAGTCCCCTGCATTGAAGGCAGGAATAAGCATTATCTAGACCATCCCTCAACTATGATTCAAGGATATAATTTAGGTCATTAGCTCAATAGCCTGAACAGCAAGAATTGATACATATGGTGTGTGGGAAAAGAAAGTTCCAACAATTTAAAAACAAAAAACAAAAACCAAGAACACCATACACTAAATCCTAAGCTTCTGTTAATCTTCTGAACAGAGAAAAATAAAATATAAAGCTTGAACAAAAACAAAAAAAGATGACCTGTCCTATGGAGAGTGATCTGAACCAACAGCAGCTCTCTAATGCTTTGCAAAAAAGCACAGAATTCAAGAAAGATGAGGGCTCTTGTCAGGAAATGAGGCCCTTGTATCTAGAGAAGAGCAGTGGAAGGTCTACTCTTAACCACCTACCAACCAAATCATCATCATCATCCACAACTACATTACTCTCAAAAGCAGCCAATCTGACTTCCTTGTTTGAGATAACTAAAGTAAGTTCAGTAGGGAAAAGCTGAATTCCCTGGGTGAAAGGGAAAAATAAAAATTAGTGAAGAATTTAATCGCACTTCTGGATGTCAGAAAAAGTGTTAAACACGGATACATCAATCGCCACTAAAAATTTGCCTTTGGTTATCACAATGATATCCAATGTACAGCAGTTATTTTCTACATTTAGGATAGCTATCGATGGTGCTTTTATGGCCACCCCATCACAGTAGTATCTGAGTGCTCTACAATCTTTAACGTACTTATCCTCATATCAACCCTGAGAGGTCGGGAAGTCCCATTATCTCTATTTTACAGATGGGGAATAGAGGCAGATGCAATTCCTTCTCTGCCTCAAATATCCGGTGTGACTTGCCCTGGTCACACAGGACGTTTGTGGCAGACCAGGAATTGAATCCAGACCTCACAGGGCTCAGGTTAGTGTTCTGATCACTGAACCATCCAGTGAAACAACTGTGGTAAGACGTTGACATAGCTACTATATAAATGTATACCTTGTGTGATGTATTTGAATATGTCAGGATCAGGTCTGCCATGCTAGTGCACACTCCTTCTATTGTGGTGTAAACAGTATACGTGGCCAAAGCCCTCCAGCATGTTTAGCCTGCAGGAAGTACATGTTCATTGGTAACAGAGGAAATGTTGCCTCAAGGAAACAAACTCTGGCACCAGGCAATGAAGAATCACCTAACCTGAAAGTAAAAGAAGGAAAATGCCAGGGAGAGAGAGCCTAAATATAGCTCTCCATTACACAGATATGAGGTGATGGGGCCTGGGAGTGCTGAGGAGGTAACTCACTTAGCCCTTTGGGAAATAGTCAGATGTTACCTAGCAGCAGCCTATTAGCAGTATGTAGCCACTAATACATTTAGAGATCACATTTTTACCTTCACTGGGGCAGATTTTATCGGTGTTTTTTTAACTAGATATATTTCCCCAGAGATATTTAAACAAGTATGTCTGTTACAAAAAAAAAAAGACCCAAAACCATCTCATTAGTGTGCTACCAACTTTGTTAGTTCTCTAACAAAACAGCTTCAGAGCTGATACACCAGTAGTCTAATCATATTTAGAAGTTACTGAAAGCTTTTTAATCCTGTATAAATTAACGACTTCATGAACTTTAAATGACATTTTGATTCCAAATTTACTGTTTAATTTTTGTAATGAAAGAAACACTTAAACCTGCAACATTTCATTCTCTCACTACCACTGCTGTAGCGATGCCATTTCAAAACTTCACTAACCTGTGAAATTAATGCTTTGTGGGTTGGGGAAGGGGAGCCTTGTTAGCGTCTGCACACATTAGATACAGATGAAGATAATTTTTGTTAATGTTTTTAGTTCATGGTGAGTTTTAAATAAATATGAAAAATTGTACCAGTATAGTTTAGCGAAACTAAAAATGATTCCAAGAATAGATCATGTAAAATATTATAAACAGCACAGGTATATTCTAAACAGCTTCTAAGGGTATTTTTTAAGTCTAGGAAATCACATTAAACTACATTAAGATAGTGAGGCAAACTTAACAAAGAATTCAAAAGCCAAGAACTGACAGAGTTAGAAAGTTGCCTAAACAACCTTAATTATGCCTTCTTGTGACCATGCATTGGTCTAGTTAAGCAATTCAACATTCCTCCTCTTCCCACACACAACATTAAACACATCTGCCGCATCTTATAGTACTGGGCATTACTCCACAACACTCATGTGTATGAAATACTGACCTACACTTATACTGATTTGATAATACATAGAGTAGGGTGACCAAACAGCAAATGTGAAAAATCGGGACGGGGGTGGAGGATAATAGGAGCCTATATAAGAAAAAGACCCAAAAATCGGGACTGTCCCTATAAAATCGGGACATCTGGTCACCCTAACAGAGTAATAGAATAATTTAAATCCTATAGCATATAGGCTTCCTTAACTTGTGGCTAAGAGTGAAGAAAGGCTGCAATGCCAGGAAAAAGTAAATAAATGTTACATGGCTGCTAACTTAAGACATCCAGTTCAGGTACAAGTATTCAGGAAAATATTTAAAGCACACGCCTAAGTGTTTTCCAGACAAAGGGACTAAAATTATTAAAATACATATATTATAGAAGGTGACTTCTATACAAAAAGTCTGTCAGATGAACAGTAGCACCTCAGCGTTACGGACGCCTCAGGAATGGAGGTTGTCCATAACTCTGAACGAAGTGCAGTTCGGGCTCCTGAGTCAGCAGCTGACACTCCAGGCCAGGCTTCAGGAGCAGCTAAGCTACTTATTCAGCGGGTGGGGACAGGCAGCCCAGATGTGCCTATCTTTAAGATGCAGTATAGGCACAGTACAGTATTTGCCTTTTTTTTTTTTTTTATTAATTTTGGCTCTACTGCTGCCTGATTGGTTACTTCCGGTTTCACATGGTGTCCGGTTGATCGGTGAGTCCGTAACTCTCAGATCTTAAGGTGTTCAGATCTTTGAGGTTCTACTGTACTTACAATGAAAATAATAAGTGAGCAAAAATGAAAAGTTACAAGATGCTAGGTGTCTGCACTAGAAGAAAAAATTATATGAATTAATGCTATGCAGCATAAGAGGAAGAAGAAAGATTATGTATACAACTTTAAAGTGTTACTTTCTGACTCAAATACTTAACTATGGAACCTTACTATTCTCAGTTTAATAGCTTGTAGACATACATAACACCCCGTAATAAGAGAAATCCACTAGTTTAAAAAAAAAGCCTACCCCATCTAAATATATTGACCCACTTACCCACCCTAGACAGAGACAGATCAGACCGCTCAAAACAGACTTTTTAAACCAATGAGACAGAACTCCAAATATTAATTATAATGAGCTGTAGAAAAGACCCTGCCCTTGCCCCCCCCCCCCCAAGACAATTTAAGCACAGGGAGTTAAGTGCATTGGATTGTGACATGAGTTGCCTGAATTTAAGAAATACCATCCAAATCACAAAGTTCCCACCAAGATTTGAGGAGCATGTAGAGGACTTGAGAATGGAGAGAGGTAACTAGTGGTGTTCCCCAATGGTCAGTCCTACAACCAATCCTATTCAACTTATTCATAAATGATCTGGAGAAAGGGGTAAAAAGTGAGGTGGCAAAGTTTGCAGATGATACTAAACTGCTCAAGATAGTTAAAACCAAAGCAGACTGTGAAGAACTTCAAAAAGATCTCACAAAACTAAGTGATTGGGCAACAAAATGGCAAATGAAATTTAATATGGATAAATGTAAAGTAATGCACATTGGGAAAAATAACCCCAAGTATACATACGATATGATGGGGGCTAATTTAGCTACAACTAATCAGGAAAAAGATCTTGGAGTCATTGTGGATAGTTCTCTGAAGACGTCCACGCGGTGTGCAGCGGACGTCAAAAAAGCAAACAGGATGTTAGGAATTAAAAAAAAGGGGATAGAGAATAAGAATATCTTATTGCCCTTATATAAATCCATAGTACTCCCTCCATCTTGAATACTACGTACAGACGTGGTCTCCTCATCTCAAAAAAGTTATACTGGCATTAGAAAAAGTTTAGAAAAGGGCAACTAAAATGATTAGGGGTTTGGAACGGGTCCCATATGAGGAGAGCTTAAAGAGGCTAGGACTTTTCAGCTTGGAAAAGAGGAGACTAAAGGTGGGGGGAATATGATAGAGGTATATAAAATCATGAGTGGTGTGGAGAAAGTGAATAAGAAAGTTATTTACTTGTTCCCATAATATAAGAACTAGGGGCCACCAAATGAAATTAGTAGGCAGCAGGTTTAAAAACAAATAAAAGGAAGTTCTTCTTCACATAGCACACAGTCAACTTGGGGAACTCCTTGCCTGAGGTGGTTATGAAGGCTAGGACTATAAGAGTGTTTAAAAGAGAACTGGATAAATTCATGGAGGTTAAGTCCATTAATGGCTATTAGCCAGGATGGGTAAGGAATGGTGTCCCTAGCCTCTGTTTGTCAGAGGGTGGTGATGGACGGCAGGAGAGAGATCACTTGATCATTACCTGTTCGGTTCACTCCTTCTAAGGCACCTGGCATTGGCCACTGTCGGTAGACAGGATACTGGGCTGGATGGACCTTTGGTCTGACCCGGTACAGCTGTTCTTATGTTCTTAATAGAGCGTATAAGGCAAGACAAAAGGAAAGTATTCCATTCTGGTTAATTTTCAGATGCTGGGACAGGAGAAAATGTAGGCTATGGTTATTGAGAATGGGGTAACTCTCTAAGGGATCTCAGACTAAGGCAGATCCCTAAGCCCCTCTGCCAAGAAAAGAAGATTTTGCCAGAAGTTATGGTTAGGCATATTAAATAAGAAGTTAAGTGTCTGCAGTCTCCCAAAATGGAACACAGAAGTTAAAATTATGATGCCATACCAACAGAAGAAGGTATTTTACTTACAACAGACGACACATCAGTAAGTAATCAAGTTAATTATTTCAGGTATTTGATAAGAGTTTTCAGGGAGGGCTGAGATATGTTCCTTGAGAATGAAAGGGCTTTTCTGTTTCTTTAATCTATTGGCTGGCTAAACTGATTTGTTACCTTGGAAAAGCCAGCATGCTTTCATTTAAATAAAAAAATAACGATGCAAAAAGAAAGGAAGTCTCTAGCAGTTGTGAAGAAAACCTAAAAAAATGCGAGCACAGAGTAACTGATGTAGAGTTGTCTATGTAAGTCTGCAACAAGCCTAAAAAGAGCTCTAAGATGTCAACTCAGATGCCCAACGACGATTTAAGGTGTGGTCTACCCTACAAAGTTAGGTCCCATAAATCACCTTGCACTCACTTATTTGGGTGTATCGACACCCAAGTTTGTCTCCAGCTGACGTAAGATTCCCCGTTATAGCTACGCAGTAAAAGCACCTCTCCAAACGGCACAGAACCATGGTCAACCTACTGAGGTTTATGCAGTCCAAGTGCAGACACTTCATGACCTGTGTGTCAACAGTCCTCCAGCAGCAGTCCCACAATGCCCCACACTCCCTGCGATAGTGACCGCTCTGGTCACAGTTTTAAACTTCACCACCCAGGGATTACAAAGACTGGAAGCCACGACCCACTTTAAAGCCCTTCACATGTTTTTGAAATGCTTTTTCCTGATTGCCCATCTTGGCAACCACATCTAGCAGCTCTCCCATGTTGTGAGCAACTGACAGATTGACCATGCTGGCTCTATGCACTAGACATACTCCTGCCTGGAGGAGACAGGAAATATTGGACCTCTTTCCCCACAGGCCCAGGACAGGCTGTGCCACCACAGCTACAGACCAGCTGTAGAAACATCAACATCTACCGGAAGATTGCACACGAGTCATACAGGCAAAGGGATATGATGGGAATCAGCAGCAGTACTGCATGAAATTGAAGGGGCTGTGCCACAAGGCCAGGGAGGCCAATAATAGATCTGGTGCTGCCCAGCAGACCTACTGCTTTTAGAACTGCATGTCATAGTTGACGAAGATCCCACCACCAACCCACAGATCAATGTGGATATCTTGGAAGAGCCCAAGACAGAGACCCTTGCCATAAACAGTGGCCAGGAAAGTGGGGGAAGGGGTAAAGGAGTGCAGCAAGGGACTCTAGCCAGGCTATGAGCCAGGACATGATTGAGACTCCACCACTGTCTAGCCACGCCTGCCAAGAAGTGCAGATGAGCCTGATGAAGGAGAAGGGAACTTGAGTATGTTTCTGCATGCATTTTCCTTTACAATGTTTAGAGATGGCACCTGACCCACCTCCAATTTAAGACAAAAGGTATCTAGTTCATTGTTTTGCTGGTATAAGAAGAATTTCAGCTACAAACAAACACAGGTAGAGCAAGCATCTGTTTTTCATTCATTCATTTCATTCATGGGTTAGGCGGGGATGGGAGGAGGTATGGAGAGCACTTTGGTTATGTACACAGGGAAATCCCTATGTACAGAAGAGGTTCCAGAAATACATTATCAGCAAAAGACAAAAGAAAAGTGTAGAATCACTACTTAATGGGGAATGTGAGCTAACAACAGATGACATCAATAAGGCTGAGATGTTCAATGCCTACTTTGTTTCAGTCTTCACTAATTACTATTAATGACAAGGGGGAAGGAATACAAGCCAGAATAGAAAAAGAACAGGTTAAAGAATATTTAGACAAGTTAGATGCAATCAAGCAAGACGGGCCTGACAAAATTCGCCCTAGGGTACTTAAACTAGCTGAAGCGATCTCTGAACCATCTGAGATTATTTTCAAGAACACATGAAGAAGGGCAAATGTAGTATCTATCTTTAAAAATGGGAACAAAGAGGACCTGGGGAATTACAGACCAGTCCGCCTAACTTTGATATCTGGAAAGATACTGGAACAAATTATAAACAATTTGCTGCAGTCTAGAGGATAATAGGGTTATAAGGCATAGCAAACATGGATTTGTCAAAAACAAATCATGCCAGACGAACCCAATTTCTTTCTTTGACAGAGTTACTGGCCTAGTGGCTGGGGAAAGCAGGAGATGTGATCTTGATTTTTAGAAAGGTTTTTGACCCACATGACATTCTCAAAAGCAAACTATGGAAATATGGATTAGATGAAATTACTCCAAGGTGGATGCGCAACCAGTTAAAAGACCGTATTCAAAGAGTAGGTATCAATGGTTTGCTGTCAAACCGGGAGGACTTATCTAGTCAGATCACATGGGGATCTGTCCTGGGACCAGTACCCTTGAATAGGTTAATTAATGACTTGGATAATGGAGTGGAGTGTGTGCTTATAAAATTTGCAATGACTTCAAGTTAAGAGGGGTTGCAAGCACTCTGGAAGACAGGATTACCATTCAAAATGACTGACAAATTGAAGAATTGGTCTGAAATCAATAAGATGAAATTCAATAAAGTGCAATGTTCTTCAATTAGGAAGGGGGGAAAAGAATCAAATGCACAACTACAAAATGGGGAATAACTGGCTAGTTGGTAGTACTGCAGACAAGGATTTGGGTGTTATAGTGGATCATAAATTGATGATGTCTACAAGGTGATGCATCTGCAAAAAATGGCTAATATTCTGGGGTGTTTTAACAGGAGCGTCATATGTAAGACATGGGAGAGAACGGTCTCTCTCTCCTTGGCACTGGTGAGGCCTCAACTGGAGTACTGTGTCCAGTTCTGGGCATAACACTTAAAGATGTGGACAAATTGGAGAGAGTCCAGAGAAGAGCAACCAATATGATAAAAGGTTAAGAAACCTTGATGTATGAGGAAAGGTTAAAAAACTGGGCATGTTTAGTCTTGAAAAAGAAGACTGAAGGGGAGACCTGATAAGCCTTCAGATATGTTAAGGGCTCTTATAAAGAGGACCATGATCAACGGCTCTCCATGTCTACTGAAGGTAGGAAAAGTAGTAATGGGCTTAATCTGCAACAAGGGAGATTTAGATTAAATTTCCCCCCTAAAATCTAGCTATAGTACTGGAATAAACTTGCAAAGAAGGCTGTGGAATCCCCATCACTGAAAGTTAAGAACAGGTTAGATTTAGATAAACACCTATCAGGAATAGCCTAGGTATACCTGATCCTGCCTCAGCATTGGGAAGCGGGGGGGGGGGGGGGGGAATGAGACTAGATGAGGTCCCTTCCAGCCCTACATTTCTATGATGCTATACTACAGGGAAAACAGTGTGAAAATTAATGGCCTATGAGATACAGGTCAGACATGATTGTCCCTTTTGACCTTAAACTATGAATCTATGAAACCTCAGAATAGACGTTTATGTACAGAGACTATCAACAGTTTTTACCACAACATCTCTCTCTTACTGTATCCAAGGCCAGAGTTAAGGTTGGGCATTTAAATGTAATTGTGGTGAATTCTGCTTGTGCATTGTGGGTGGTAATTTTAGACTAAAATTGAGTTTGACTGCTTGGCTATTATGAGGTTCGAATAGCAAGGTATGCAAGTTGAGATTAGTGTAGTTGTGAATGTTGACAGAACTGGCAGTTTGGGTGACTGCACTAAAGGATGTGCAGTTACAAGTCAAATGTACTGTCAGGTAAATATACTGTAGCGCAGGGGTAGGCAACCTATGGCACGCGTGCCGAAGGCAGCACACGAGCGGATTTTCAGTGGCACTCACACTGCCCGGGTCCTGGCCACTGGTTCTGGGGGGCTCTGCATTTTAATTTAATTTTAAATAAAGCTTCTTAAACATTTTAAAACCCTTATTTACTTTACATACAACAATAGTTTAGTCACATATTATATGACTTATAGAAAGAGACCTTCTAAAAACATTAAAATGTATTACCGGCACGCAAAACCTTAAATTAGAGTGAATAAATGAAGACTTGGCACACCACTTCTGAAAGTTTGCCGACCCCTGCTGTAGTGCAAATTAGTGACATCTTGAGGGGGAATTTTCTAGGTTTTTACTAAGTAGGTGTCAAAGTAGATATTTAACCACACTGACATTATCAATATTAGAGAGAGAGAAAAATGGGTAGGGAGCTGGGGGGCCATGGGGTCATTCTAATCTATGTCAGGAAGGGCAAAGGAGGAAACAGGTCTGGGCAGGGGAATCGTTGCTGTCTCCATGGCCCCACACTATGTTGTCGTTCCCAGGCCAATTACATAGCCCAGTTCCTTGTTCGCAAACAAAGGCTCAATTGTTAGAGAAGAACAGGAAAAGAAATGAGGCAAGCAGGCTAGACATTGGGTTGGGAGACTGGGATTAGCAGCAAGACATCTCATTGGGCAGCTCTACTTCCCTCTCCTTTTCCCTTCTCCACAGATCTATTCAGTCTAGCTGCTAAATAATCTTAGCTCCTGATTTTTGGATTTGTAAGGCTTTGTGCTACTGAATTGGAAGTCTCTAACATGTGACTCTGCCATCTAAGGCAGTGGATCTCCATTTTAAGAATCAGAAGTTACATGAATGTAAATGTTGCTGCTTCACGTGATGAAGCATGAACATTGCCAAACCAATCACTCTGAGTTGTGAGTCTTTTGGGTGGGGGAGGAGTAGATTTCTTGTAATTGTGACAACCACTTTTTTTTTTTTAAAAAAAAGCAATTTTTGTTTTTTTTTTTTAATTTTTTCTTGGGAAACTGGTTCACATTTGGAAAGCTAAATATATCTGATGCATTTTTGTCTTCCTAAGTCTGCAGACAGCTTCAGTGCCTCTATTATAACTTGGGAACGTTCTGAGCATCAGTAGGGTAAGAAGGAGTAGTCTTGTTCATTTTCACTACAGCTATTCAGAACCCTATGGGTAACAATGAAACTGAAAAAAAAAAATCAGTCAGTTTCCCTCTACTATTGCTTGGAATAGTTATGAGCAGAAGCAGAGGAAGACACTAATGCTACTTAACTAAGAAAACTCTTCAAATTGAAGTTAGGGAAAGGGATAGGGTAATGGAGATAAACCTTCACAACAGCCCAGGGGAGACGAGAACATAGAATAAAGACAACCACACATACAACTGCAGCAATAAGGAGAATCTTGGGGATTGGGAAAAGAGAATGCATCTTCTAAGAATGGCCATACTGGGTCAGACCAAAGGTCCATCTAGCCCAGTATCCTGTCTTCCAACAGTGGCTAATGCCAGGTTCCCCAGAGGGAATGAACAGAACATGTAATCATCAAGTGATCCATCCCGTCGCCCATTCAGGAGTGAAGAAGTCCTTTATCTCCCACACATCCACACAATAAAACTTCAAAACTGATTTATATTACAGCAAGTCAAACTGAAGAAGACTTGTGCTTCCAGCACTAGACATCTTTCTTCTTTAGCAATTTACCTATAACTACACAAGTCGCTGCTATCTTACAACAAGATCATGGAGCACTTCAAATTAACTCCAAACAAAACCATTAATTTATCACCTGCTATAGCAGCAGCTTATTGAGGATTAACAGCCTGGAGTAGTTATAACAGTTCAGAAAGCTAAGCAATCACTTGGTCGCTAACTTCACGTAAGTTATAAACACTAAAGACTGACAAAGCAATACAGTAGCCCAGACATGGTTAAAAAGCTGGTGGCAAGATGGATGTTGAATAAGGCAAGTATTCAGTTTCCAAAGGCTGCTAAAGACTACAAATGAGATTAAATGAGCAAGACTAGCAAGGAACTACAGTAGCTTTAGTCTTTAGGTAGCCATTTCATAACCTTTGCTTAATAAGACTCAAATAATGTCTTTTATGTAAGTGGTTTTCTACCCCAAAAATAATAATGTACATGAATACATACAGAAGAGAATGTACTACACATGTACACATGCCATGATGTTAATACAGTCAAAGAAAATTCAGTATAACAATTTTCTACTAGTGACAGAAGTCCAGAAATTCACTCAATGGTAGCATTCTAACTAAAATCACCAGCTATAAAAAGTTTGAGTCATGTAAATTGTTCAGTTTAATATTTAAATATCTACACTACTGTGCCAAAACTGTGTTTCCATATTTTGTCTTAACAGCCATAAAAGGCATAAAAAAAAAAAAAGGCTCACAAAAGATCATTTACTCAAAGCATTTTAATCAGGTGGGGCTATCCACACAGGTTTTTTTTGGATTAAGATAATTAAAAACTGGAGAAAAATTATAGTTTTAAAAATAGTTTATATATGCTTTCACATGACGTCTGATTCTAGCACCATCCTCAGAGCTTTTTACATGCTTACCTTTGGGAGTTAAAACTACCACTTCCGCATACTGGTTAAGTAGGAAATGAAGCAGATCTAATTTTCAAATAAAAACTAGTGCCCCATTTAAGTGCAATAACACTTAGTTCTTGATGTGTAAGAGAAGTGAAAGTTCACAACAGCTATAGTTTATTTATTGGCTCAGAAACCACCTCAGCATAAAGCTACTTGACACCAGTTTCCTCGCCTCAAAAAAGCATTGAAGATAACAAGTGGTTGAGGACATTATGCATTCCAAAGCCGGCAATGCCACCTCTTCTCATTTGCACTGTACTGCCATAGATGCATTCTGACAGTATGAGGTTTTAAATGGAATACAAGTCAATGGAGACTCAGAACACTTTGCAGAATGTCACATTAACGCTGACTATTTTCAAAGAAATAAAAATAGTTATTTGTAATAGACTGCTAAACCCCAGTAATGAAATGCACAGATTATGAAGACTCATAATTTCCACTAAAAAAAAATCTTCTGAGAATATGATATAATAGACTCCCTCTACCCATTTTGGATCTGTATTAGTTTTACCAAGTGAACGGCGGTGATTAGTTATAATACAGAGGCACTGAGAGATAATAACAGGGCTTAAAACATTTACCTAACACCTATGGACCCAAAGGCTAATCTTACTAGCCAAGGTAAAAAAATATCTGTAATGCCATGACACATGCACCCTTGTCCTCAGGCCATATCCCCAGTAATAAAGGAATAAAGCATTTAACTGCCCCTGAGGGCAGGGGACTGGACTCGATGACCTCTCAAGGTCCCTTCCAGCCCTAGAATCTATGAACTGTATAATACTGTCAGTCACATTTCAATACATTTTTTAAAAACTTTAGTTTTGTTTAGATTCTTTCCCTTCCTGGTTTCATCAACTCTCTTGATCATCTTTGATTATTATCCATCTTTTCCTGGTTTGTTAGTGTTTCCTCTTTTCATTCTCTTCCCCCTCTCCTATTATCTCTTTCCCTACATCAAGGTAGAAAGCCTATTTAGTCTCTTCAGTTTAGTCCATCACTCCTTCCTCACCTGCCCATCCATCATCACCTACAGAGCCCCTCAGACAGGGCTTGGAAATTTACCAGAATCCTAACAGCCAGGGGACTATATCAATTAGTCAAACATAACATACAGAAGATGTAACCTCTCCCCCTGCCCCCTTCATCCAGGGGAAAACAACCAGCTGCTGGGAAAAGGGACTCTGTTACAATTCAATTCCTGCCAGGGTGCTGTCCCTGGAATCTGATCAGTGGCTCCATCTTGCCTTTAAAGCTCTTCCCACTACCCTGGGTTGCCAAAACAGAAGAGCATTCTATGTTTCCCCCCTCCCTGAAGTCTCCCAGGTATTGCAACTGTGAGTGGGGTTTCTGCTACTATATCACCCTCCACAACCCACTTACGGATGCTGTGGAGGGATGTGTCCAATATTCAATCCTTTCCCCAGCCTGATGTGAGTTACGCCTTCCAATGAACAGTTTCAGTGTGCTTGCATCTGCTGTTGCTTACAGATTTCCCAAAATTCTGAGTTGACTTAGAACTTATTTAACGGCAGCCACAGGGTTTTGAAGAGAAGCAGTGAAAACAACCTTGTCAGTTCTCAGTCTGTTATAGCTTGGAAAGCTACCACCAGCTACTGCAGCACTAGAGCCATCTGTCTGCAAACCTGGGCAGACCACGATTGGATCCATTTACATTCTGGTCACATTTAGCAATCATACAGTATTAAGGGTATGTATATTTAATATATATCAAATGTATATATAGTAGTTTTAATCTTAACAGCCCATGCTACAGAGTGTGTGTGTTTGTGTGTGTAACTAAAAATAAAAACAGTAAGAAACTTAGATTCTGCAGAAGTGATGACCCAGGAAAACTTTATACTAATGGTCATTATCTGCACTTTTTTTTTTTTTATTTAAAAGACACTTATTTCTACTGTGACTTTCTCTAGCTTCTGCTGTTCCAGCCATTAGATCTCATTAATCTAACGGAAAAAGATAAAATTTCACTCTCTCTAGACAAGAGCTGTTCAAATAAATCTGCTTAAAGTACTTGTAATGAATAGATCAGGTACACTTCTTAGAAGAATATGAATTTCAGTACTAACCTCCAGTGAAAAATAATGGTTATCGATTCTAAAAATGAAAGTGAACAAAACTGACACACTATGACACAAGCAACAAGTTATTTATTTAACATTTCAATAATTTAGACGAGTAATGCTCCTTCTTTCCCTCCTAAGGGATCTGAAATGTAATGAAGAACAAAGATCTCAATTCTGAAATACTATGAATTTCGTACTTTGTGAGTGAATAGAATTAACAAATGTCTGTTTTCTTTTTTATTTACTATTCTGAAGTACTTTAAAATTAGCTGTTTTACAAAGCTATCACAGCTCAGTTCAATGGGTCATTATATATATTGAAGGACCTCTACTGTGCAGAATATTGCACAATATTCTTGAAGTTTAATCATACTCCATGCTACCTCTTTATCTATACTCCCTTCCCATCTTATTTCACTGGCTTCAGCAAAAGGATTTTAGCAACAGCGAGATTTCATGGAAGTGTCCATGACTGTACTATCATAACTTTGCTTCAGAAAAATACAGAGTAAAATTGTAGGCTTTTAAAAGGAGTGAACTAAGTTAGCAGACTTCTTTTATTTCAAAAATTTAAAAAGATAGATAGTATCAATGGAATTTTAGTTTTAAAGTGGACCCAGAATTATCATTCTCCACTTTTAAAAAACAAATGCATGCTACATGTCTTAGAAAGATGCCATGAATACACTTTTTGAGTAAGTGGGTAGAAACTAAATAGGCACAATCTCCAGTATCATAAAACAGTGTTTTAGTAAATATATTTTTCTAATTTGATTAATTCCAAAGATAGCTTTTAGAAAAATGGCTAAAAAGTTCATGTTTCTACCTCATTAAAAAGACTGAAATGTAACAGAATCGGCACTTTCAACACTATAATCAGGCCCAATTCAGTACAGAATACTAGTGCTTTAAATAAAAAAAAAAAAAATTGGTCCCTAAATTAGTGGTCAGTCTAAAGTAATATTTGCATCAGTAATGACTACAAATGTTTTTTTAATGTTATCTATCTCATTGCTCTAAATATTTAATCGATTAGAACTCAGAATTAGTATATTGGTCAAATATATCTGTAACAGGACTGTTGGCCCCGTACTGAAACTTAGTGTGTTCTTTTTTGGTTGGCCCTCTCCCAATACCATGAGAAAGGGGCAGGACTGAAGAGAAGTCTCAGGATCCTGAGACTGACAGTGCCCAGGGTCAATGGGAAGAGGCCAATGCTCCAAGTCAGGAAGAGTGACAGGCAGGCAGGCCGGCCGAGGGAGTTGAGCCCGGGACCCATCCCCGACGTGAACTGGGACTGCCAGTGGCAAAGTAGAACAGAGCTAAGGAGAGTTCGGCAGCCAGAGCTGAGCTGGGGGCAAAGCAGCAATAGTAGCACTGAGCCAGAGGAGGCAGAACTGGAGCAGCACAGATCAGTAGCTCCGATGGTGAGCCACGGTTGAGCAACAGCAGGGAGCTGCAGGGCCAGAGCTGGGGAGCAGATGCCAGCTGTTCCACAAGTAACACTGGAATCGGGCACAGTGAGTGGCAGGAGGGAGCGAGGTGGGGCCCTAATCAGAGAAGGCCGAGCAGAGGGAGACGTTGCCAGACATGAGGGCCTTGCAGGCTGGACTAGAGGAGAGGACATGAAACTGACAGGAAGACCAATACTGGGGAGAAGGGTCCTGCCACCTGGAGCCTGAGGGCATGCAGCCACCACCAGAGCCAGTACTGGGTTTACAATGGCGCTGGGACCACACTCAAAAGGGGCTCTGCTGCCTAGACTGTGGCCCTGCCCCCACTCAGCCTCTTCCCCCCTGAGGCCCTGTATGCCACTCGCATGGGGGAGAGGGGGCAAGGAGGAGCGAGCTGGCAGGCAGGGCATTGTGGGGGAAGAGGCTGAGCAGGGGCGGGGCCACGGTCCAGGCACTGGGGCCCACAAAAGATTAATCTGGCCCTGACCAGAGCAGGTGTCTGACCCACAGTATCACTGCAGCACAGCCAGGGCCTGGGACATGTGAGGAATAAACTGTGAACTTTTCTTAAGTCACAGAGACTACTGCTTATGGTGCTCTCTACACCCATAGGGCAGGATTCCATGTTCCTTTAACCTTTTCCATTTTTCCCTTATTTTTCTTACAGTTGCTGTTTAATAAATTGTATCTGGTTTAAACTTAATGTAGTGATCAATGGGGCAGGGAAGTGGCCACTGTGGAGAGAGTATCCCAGAGTGGGGACATACTAGCCCAATGGTTTTCAATCCTGGGGGTCTGCAGATTATGTCTAAGGGGTCTGTGAAAGGTGACCATGAAAATAAAGTTTCAGATCCTGTTTTTCCTGATCATTCAAAAGTATGTGAATACCCCCACTTTCAGGTCAAAACCTGGAAGTGTTGTCATTACCACCACAGTTTAGTGCCCTTTCTCACACTGCATCAAATGCTGGGCCGAGCACATGCAACATTTATAGCTGAATTCTGTTCAGTCAGTTTTCAGTCTAAGTCTTCTACGGTAGGGGCCCATGGTGGTATTTCCAAAGTCCGCACCGCCATTCAAAATGTTTGAGGGATCAGCAAATGAAAAAAGAAGTTGAAAACCACTGTGCTATCCTGTCCTAAATGACCACGACGAGACTGCGGTTTAAGCCTCCCAGGAATCCTGGGTCCAGTTTTATCAGTGTTACAAAGTGGAAGAGGAGTCCTCAAGGGATACGGGTACAGGGAGTTGGGGCAAAGAGTCTGATCCTTTCACTATCCAATTCCACTGGGGTAGTACAGAAGCCAGGAAAGTTCCCCACAATAGCAGAAAAATTCCCCCACTTACATATTTTAAACACAGCCACTTGCTGAATATAAGGCAACAGTCTAATATCAGATAATTGATCTGGGAGTTTTCAGTATGAATTTTAGTAATAATCAGGCCAGAAAAAGAAATAGTGGTGTACTTATTTTATTGCTGTCTTGTCATGTAAGAACACAGCATTGGAATTTTGGCAGTTCCCCTTCTAAATAAAATAAAATTAAAAAAAGGCACTGGAAATATCAGGTCCCAGCTTACCAACTTTTGGCCTATGATACTACAGGAAGCGGACACCAGCACCCTCAAATATCAACTATTCTAGGAATATTCCAGACAGAATATTTCTTCACTGATTTTGGTAATCAGAGGCTAGACTGCCCCTTACTGCAATAAACCCAGCAAAGGGCACCTTAAAAGGAAGAAAAAGCGGAGTCTCCTCACCTTCTATCAAAGGTGAAGGTTTGATCCCCTTTACCATGGAATGAGGAGCTGAACTAAAAATCAAAAATCCATGGATTCCCTGGTTCCATAAAGATCCTTCCCAGAATATCACAGAACACATCTAGGAAACCCTGTACAACCTCAACAGGTCTGTGCCCCCAATCATCTCCCCAACTCCTTGAAAGCATGACTTTATTGTCAGGAAGTTTCTCTAATCACAGATACCTTAGGGCAGCAGTTCTCAAACTGTGGGTCGCCAGGGCTGGCATTAGTCTTGCTGGGGCCCGAGGCCAAAACCCAAGTCCCAGTACCCAGGGCCAAAGGCTTCAGATCTGGGTGGCAGGGCTCAGGCTGCAGGCCCCCCTGCCTGGGGCTGAGCCCTTGAGCTTTGGCTCTGCCCCTCTCTTCCGGAGCAGCTGGGCTCAGGCTTCAGTCCCCACTTCTGGGGTCATGTAGTAATTTTTGTTGTCAGACGGGGGTCGCGGTGCAATGAAGTTTGAGAACCCTTGCCTTAGGGACCCAACGTTTTCTTTTTAAACTGCTATGAGTTGCTTCTACCTGTAGATTAGAAAGATAAGGGGGCCCAATTCCTCCCCCAAGTTACCAAAGGAAAGGTAAAAGTGTGATTTTTATTTTGTTAATGCACAAACACAAAATAAAGGTTCAAAATTCAACCTTATTAGTTTATACTGTAATTAGACTGAGGTTTGGATAATACCTTACCTTGCTCTCTATCTGCACCCATTCATTTTTCAGAAACCATTTTTTCATGTGAATTTGAATCTAATCATTATGTAGTGACCTACAACAGGATTTAAGTTTTTTTTTTTTTTGCAAACAATGGAGTTTTGGGAGCAGCTGCATTGTATATTTGAAGGTAGAGAAATTAAAAATCTAATTGTCGCTTTCTCAAAATTTTGTTGTCCAACAAGGCAAAACAACTGTTCCTTCTGACCGCATATTTCAAGCCATAGGATACCTTAGTTATATGAAACATTTGATGGTATATCTAAGCCAGAAACTGACGCATGTGAAACTTCAATTGTATTAATATTTGTTCTAGGCAAGCTGTTTGTATGTTTAATGTAGCAGTTCAAGTCTGATTACTCTTGATATCTGCTCACATTAACACATGTATAGTGAGAAAAAATGCAGCCAACAGATCTGGATTTGATATCCATCAATGTCATGTATACGTACATACACTCTTTCCATGTCTCAGATTTATCAGATAGAAGGGAACCTCAATTAGCCCAGGGAACAAATAAAGCAAAAGCTACTTTTGCCAGAAGCTGGGAATGACTGACAGGGAATGAATCACTTGATGATTACCTGTTCTGTTCATTCCCTTTGGGGCACCTGGCATTGGCCACTGTTGGAAGACAGGATACTGGGCTAGACGGACCTTTGGTCTGACCCAGTATGGCCATTCTTATGTCAGTATAAAAGGGGACATTAAGCTTGTTTTGAAATTTCAAGTGATCGGAAGAGTTAAAAATAATTTAGACTACAGTGGATTTTGTTTCTAACTTCACAAGTCTATTTAACAATGTAAGCTATAAAAACCCATCCTAATGATTCCATTCTGTTTAATGTATTTACTATTATCAGACTGTAAGATCTTTAGAGCAGGGACAGTCTGCATTTAAATAACAAAATAAAAATGTAGAACCTGAAGTTAAGTGCACAAGTGAACTGCTACAGAAGTATCTCAATACCCAATATACCTATATGTTTTAATAGGAAAGTGTCTACTTTACACTGGATAAAGTTGATCAAAAATAATATATACCCTTACTTTTTTCTTTTCTTTTTTGTGTAACAGAACAAAAGGAAAAGTGCTAGCTAAAATTTAGATTTCAATAAGAATAAAAACTGCTTCCTCTGTAACCAGTTTCCTCTGCCTGTTTAAACCATTCAGTAATGCCACAATCCAATGCATGCAATATTACTACCATGAAAGTAACCAAGTCATGGGCACTGGACTGCAGTTGCTGAATTAATCAAACCAGAAGAGCCAGCCTATTCTAGAGAAGGATCCATCAATACCTTTGATAATGAGAAAACGTAAAAGGAGTACATCTAACAGAGTTTTGGTAAAATATTTTAAGTTTGTCTGTGTCAGAAGGTTCTTAATTGCACAAAGATTGATCATATTAGTACACACTAGCTACAGACAATATTTCTAAGATGTGCAGAATAGCAATTTCTCCCCTCTTTGGCTTACTAAATTGTTCATTCTAGTTAAAGCACACATTCACTCAGACCCGTAGTAAGGTCTACTGGAACAGGTCAGTCATAGACAAACAGTTCTTCACACCCAGCTACCTAGGCAAGCTATCACACAAAGCCAACTTTACAACTTGTTTCCTCACCACAGAATCCTGTACTGTGCAGAGACTCATAAAAAGCAACTCCAAATACATCCCCAGATTCAATCAAAATTCCAACCATTAATCCAAATCTTAATATTTCATCACAGAACACAGTATAATCACATTTTAAAAAACGCTCGCTTTTCTTTTCACATAATAAATGAAATATTAAATTTAAAAATGCCTGGTCTATGCGCTCAAACTTCAGATCAAAAATTATTCTGTTTTAATGTGACACTTTATTCTCCATCCCACAACACTATCCCCAGTAGCCATATTTTATCATTACAAAGATATATGTAAAGTCTTATGATCCTACCCCGCAAGCGTAAATTGTGTAGCTTCCAATTCCAGTTAAACTAGTGTCACCAACAAGTTTCCTTACTAGAGGAACACCAAGCGAAGAATCTTTAGTTTCTGCAGAACACTTGCAGAATATTGTTTAGAAGACAGGAATTCTGATGTTTTCAAGTATGTAAATAGGGCCAAAAGAGTAACTTCCCATACGATTTTTTTAAAAGAATTGCTTGCTTGTATCACAGAACAATATATTTAATGCAGAAACTAAACAGAAATGAGAATCTTAGGCTAAGAACCATAAAAATCTCAATTTAATTATGATGTTCATTAGCTATGAAAATCCTAGCTAGAATCTGAAAATTAAGAAAAGGGCTTTTTAATTGGAAATATAAAATTGGATGTATTTTAAAACTCAATCCAACTTTGCTTATAAAACATCTTTTATCAATATATCACCAGATAATTAGCAACTGATTTGCACATAACAAATATGCAGGATACAAGCTGCCATTCCTTTAAAAAAAATTTTTTTTCTAAAGTGTAGATTAAATCTAATTATGTATTCTAAAGGGAGTTTACACTAATAGAAATCTAATGGGAGGGTTTGCCATAGTTCAGCAACATAACAATAGTCTTTCCAACAATGGAGAACCTAATATGAGGGGCATACAACTGACACAGAGAAGCATTAGTGGGCTAGCAACTTGACTACATTATATTCTGGGGTGCAGTCCCAGCTAAGCAGTCAGCAGTAACAGGATTTTATAATACATATTCTGAGAGATCAGAAGCCATTAAAGTTTATAAATTAGAACAATGGCTTTTGATTTTTCATACCACCTCACAGACACTCAGCAACATTTTGTACAAGATGAAAGTAATGCAAATCTGGTTACGACTGTAGAGATACTTGCATGGCATTTTCTTTTCACGCAGCCAACATAAATAATGCACCTGATTTGTACAGGTCATTCATGAAAGGTATACAGAGCTTCTGGGTTATGTGGCGAAGGAAAGCAACTCATGGTAAGTCCTCACCCCAGTGAATGAAGATCACAAATCTTGTCTTGGTCCTGTACTCTTTAGTTTCAGAGTGGTTAACTATTTAGAGCAGGGGTCAGCAACCTTTCAGAAGTGGTGTGCCGAGTCTTCATTTATTCATCTAATTTAAGGTTTCACGTCTCAGTAATACATTTTAACATTTTTAGAAAGTCTCTTTCTATAAGTCTATAATATATAACTAAACTATTGTTGTATGTAAAGTAAATAAGGTTTTTAAAATGTTTAAGAAGCTTCATTTAAAATTAAATTAAAATGCAGAGCCCCCCGGACGGGTGGCCAGGACCCAGGCAGTGCGAGTGCCACTGAAAATCAGCTTGTGTGCCGCCTTCGGCACACGTGCCATAGGTTGCCTACCCCTGATTTAGAGTATTACATTCTGGAGCAAGGGCAACATTTAGAAAATGTCAAGTTATCTTAGCTTATATGCTTGAAACAACTATGGCATTAAATGACAAAGTATTGGTAATTTTGTTGCATCACCACAATAAAAAAAAATGTTTAACGTGTCAAGAAAAACATCAGTGTATATGACATGAGGCAAGTGAGCCAATATAAAATCTATCAGTGTTCAAATGTAGTATTAACTATATGTGGCTTTCAGTAACATGGCATAGTAGATTATCTGCTTTCTCTCATAAACC
The DNA here is from genome assembly GCF_013100865.1 of Trachemys scripta elegans. Lineage (NCBI taxonomy): Eukaryota > Metazoa > Chordata > Testudines > Emydidae > Trachemys > Trachemys scripta. The sequence goes on from NC_048302.1 coordinate 120,723,803, forward strand.
AATTGTAACGTTTGCTACCTTGTATATATAAATCCAGTCTCATGAGTTTACTTCCAACTTAACTAGTTGGTCCAATTGATATTTGCCAACCAGCTTGCAGAATCATTAGTAACATACTGTTCATCAAATGTTGTGAAAACATTGCAACAGTTGATAACCTGTGAGTATATTTAAAAGTACAAGCAAAAGTAGTAAAATAAATTTGTCATATGTGGAACTGACTTCAAAATAATGACTTGTATAATACAGTACTCTCTCATTTAAGGGCATACAAATTATTTTAAGTTCTCTACTATGAATGAGGACATACAGTAACATGTGAAAGTGTTTTCACAATTATTTAAAGTTTTAATTCTGTACAATTTCAAAGAGATGGTGGTCTATCTTAAAAGTGAGACATATAAATGACAACTATTAAGTCTAAAATCTAAAGGCAGCCCTTAAGTGGAAGGATGGCCAACCCATTCTGTCCTCCTGGGATGAGCTTTTGCAAGAGATCCCTTAGTCAGTTATGATCTTAAGAAAGTAACTTGCAAAATATTTTTCTGGACTCTGCATATTGCAGATGCACAATCTATAGACAACCCAAGTTATCAGGGACAGTAAACCACTTCATTGGTTGAATCACTTCAATCTACCATGTTGCTCCATTTTCCCCAGGGCATTACCAATCACATGTATTACCACAGTGCCTAGGGACCAGCCAACATTGGGGCTCCATTGAGCTAGGCACTGTAGTAGACAGACACTGCCCCTAAAGCACCTGCATTCTATTAAAGTGTTATACTGATTTTTAAATTGAACTTCAGCGTCTCACTAGCTATTTTCTAGGATAACAATAGAGTTTGACGGCATCCTCTCAATGTAGCAGTAAAATTGACAAATAAATATTCACAAGTTATGTTAGCGCCTATTGTTCCAAATGGAAATTATGTTTGACATAAATACTGCATTAGCATGATAGTTATGACAGCTATGAAGCTAAGTTGCAGCTGATGCTGGATGGGGGGTTTTGAGGAAGGAGGGCAAAGTTGCTGTGGTTTTAAAGAAAATAAGTTTATATTTATCACTGATGAATTCTCATTGCCCTAGCAAAACAAACAGGAGATAAGACCACACACAAAACTAAAATCCAGTTGGTTACATCATTAAGTACTTTGGATTCCTCTCACACCACAGAAACCATTTCTTCTTTCTTCCTCCATGTGTCTGACAATATCCTTATGGAGAAGGAAGGTGAAGGTGCCAAATGAGATATATACTGAAACCTGCAAATAAGGACACTGCCCATAGGCAACCCCCCCGTAACTAGGGCACCTAATCTAACCTTAGTGCACTTTTCAACAAATATCTGTTCAACTTTTAATGAAAAAGGAAAAAAAAAAGTCAACCTCCCTCTGTTCCTGTCTTGTTAGTTTTGACAACAGAATCTCTCTCTCTCTCTCTCTCAAAAAAAATCAATAATTTAACTGATCTTTGCTTGACCCTTGGTCAATCACCTAAGACAGGTGTCATTGCACAATATAATATACTTACAATAAACTTCACTAAAGTGAAACTAGTAAAACTGAGCAAACATGCCCGAATTGTTTCAGCAGCTCAATATGCAAGCCTGCAATCCCACTAACAACGAACATGCAACTTTTCAATGAAAATATTTTCGGAGAAAAGGGAACTTCACTTTAAGGAGATAACATGTGCCCTAGGTGGCAACGCCTCAAACCTCTTCTCTCGCTCCTCCTCCCACAAGCTTCAGCACAAGCCCTGGGGACGCAGAAAGATGGGATGCCTGGCATGGGAAGCCCTGTGCTCAAACTACTCCCCGAGCCTCCCCACCAGGACGTGCCAGGGATCAGGCTGCAGCGCCCTGCCCTGTGGGGTGGGGGGAAAGGACAGTGCCCAGCCCCGCATCCTCGCTGTTAGGATGGGGGGCAGACAACACCCCTGGGCTCCCTGCTGCTGGGGGGCTGCGAACCGGCCAAAGGGGGCTCTCCCCGTCACCGTGGATGACTGCCCAACGCCCCCATCCCTCCTCCCGCTGGCGTGCGCGGGGCTCCGCTGCAGCGGGATGCCTGTCACTGCGGCCGGAGAGCGAACCCCGCTAGGGGCTCCCCACCCAGGGGCGGCGGCCCCTGCTCCCGGGGAGGGGGTGGGTGCGGCCAGGCCTCCCCCCGAAGCGCCCCCCCCCCCCACCTCGCCATGTCCCGCCCCGGCCCCTCCAGCGCCGCCGCTCAGGGCTCCGTTGCCGGTGGCCGTTGCCGGCGCTGTCAGCAGGCCGCCCACCACGCTCGGCGTGGCAGCCACCGCCTGGGCTGGAGCCCGCAGGGCGGCCGATGCCGAGGCGGCCCCGCTCTTGCTCAGGCCTCCCGCCCCGCCGCCGCCGCCGCTGGGTCCGGGGCCGCCGGTACTGCCGAGGCCGCCGCCCCGTTTGTTCTTTCTGCGCTTGGCTCCTCGCTTGGCGTCGGCCGGACTCATCGTGTCTGACACCCGGGCAGGGAGGGGGCAGCGAGGAGGTCGGAGCCGCCGTCAGCGCCCGGAAGGGGGAGCGGGTAAGGCCGGGGCACAGGCCGCCCCGGGCACCGAGGAGCAGGGGCGCACGAACTGTCACTGTAACGGGGACTCCCTTGGCCCCAGCGCCGCTGACCAGAGTTACCGTCCAATATGGCGGACACAAGGGGAAAGTGATCCCCCTTTACGTCGGGGGGCTCCCCCTTGCGCTGACGGGAACCCGCGCCGCGCAGCACACCGGGAAATGCAGTCGTAATCTGCTGCCACTTCGGCACCGCATCCTATCGGCAGGAGGGGACGGAACTACAACTCCCGGCGCGCATTGCGCTGTCCAACCGAGAGCGGTCGGTTATGTCATCTCGCTTCGCAGCGTTCGATGGGATTTGTAGTTTTCTTCGTAGCCGTTAGCCCGGTTGACCAACGTTGCCACCCTTGTCAGGGGACTACAGAGCCGCAAAGAAGGAGCAGGGGTGGAGGAGTCTAACAGCACCACGTGATTGTTGGATACAGGGGCTTTTAAAGGGGTAGACTCCTTAGGCAGCCCTCCAAGAGTCCATTGCACAGGCAGAGGGTATGTCAGGACAGTTCTGTGTGTAATACAGTGTAGCTACTTTATTAGGTGCAATGTCGTTTCCCAGCTGTGCACCTAATACAGGTGGTTCTAATGGCACTGCAATTTCCAGATGTGAAGTCTGAGGTAGCTGAGCTGCAGTAGTGTTTTTCACCTGAGTGGAACCCCCATGCAGTGAACGTGATTTGAATGCATCTCATTTCAATGTAGTTCAGGCTCCATGGTGCACGCAGGTTTTGACCTCTACTGAGTCTTCCAATTAGTGCAAAGCACAATGATGAGTTTGGGATATGGGAGCTAAAACCAACCACACTCATCGCAAATATGGCCCATCAAACATCCATTGGATGATGACAGCTTTTAACCTCATCAGAGCTGTCGTGGATTTGTTACACCTTTAAATATAGGGCTTGTTTTCCAGAAATATATATTTATTAACTTGATGTCTGACCCTTTGGAGCTTACACAGGTAGAGTCTTCCAGTGAAAATGCAGTCAAAATCTCAAACACACTACTAGGAGCCTTCTGCAAATACATTGTATAATACAAAACAAACTTTTTTTTTAAATGAAACATTATTTTAAACTGTTAAATACACAATAGCAAATCATTTCAATAGTTACTTTTTATTACAGCATCTTCACAGTTATAAGGTGGGCACCAGTGCCACCTCCTCCCTTTGCCAGATTTTGAATGGGACCTGATCCTGTAGGGGTGCTCAGAGGCCGCCTACTGGATAGGCAGGAAAACACCTATTTTCCTGTTTGTGGCTCACAGTGGGGCTTAGGTGTCTGAGCATATGAGGCAGCAGTGCACATGCCCAGAGGGAGGAATTTAGGTGCCAAATAAGTTTAGGCACCTACAAGGTTAGGTGGCAGCCAAGAAGGAATTTTGTGGATGGCAGTGAAACCTAAAATTGGGATTCAGGTGTCTAAGTTCCTTTACGGATCTGGGTCTTCCTACTTATCACTGTGCTTCCAACACTGACTTTCTAAACGTTTTATAACAGAAGGATAAATCCCAGCTGGTTCCTGATGCGACAGTACAGGCCCCTATCTCTTGTGCTAATGGAAAATCTCCATTAATTTTTTGTAGGAACAGGTTTATTACATGCAGTTGAGACGTTCTAATTCCATCCAGTAGAGGGCAGTGGTACACATGCCGCAAGCCCATCACTCTATCCAATACTCTATCAGTGGATTTCTAAATCAGCAACCACTTAGTGGGTCAGCATAATTTTCTGGGATTATCTGTGGCATGGCAAAGGCCCATGAATCATGTGACATTGCATCACTATATTTTGACACAATATGATGAAATAGCATTGCAGCATGCAGATGAATCGATAGGACCAGATATTTTGATGCTTTATCATATTGTATTGTAGTCAGTGGCAGATTACAGTAGCATTATATTTTGATGCAATTCAAGATGACAATATATGATAGTATGAAGATGAGTGTTGGAAGCAAATATTTTTTTCACTCAAAGCAATCTTGCATCACAGTTTACTAATGTTTTTGACCCCACTGGCACAATGACTACACTTAGCCTCTCCTACTCACAAAAAGGGCAACTCTAGGTTATGCTGTGGATTGAAAGTGCACAGTTGTTTCATTGTCTTGTAATGAGCAAAGGGCGTTTCCGTTCTAGCAAACCTTCTGCCTACAGTGAAATTGTTCTGTGACTAGCTTTTCTCAGTCTACTGAAAAAGATATTTCTATGTACGCACATGCAATTATGGAAGTAGGAAGATGTGCTTTACTTCACCCTTGAATCTCACTGCTGATATCATATCCCTTTCCCACCTTGTTCTGTATGATGGCTAGTTAGATTGTGGGTTCTTTGAAGCTAGGCCTTTGTCTTAGTGGGCAAACTTTTTGGCCCGAGGGACATATCTGGGAATAGAAATTGTATGGCGGGCCATGAATGCTCAAAATTGGGGTTGGGGTGCGGGGGGGGGGGGTGAGTGCTCTGGCTGGGGGTATAGGCTCTGGGAATGAGGGGTTTGGGGTGCAGGAGGGTGCTCAAGGCTGGGATCAAGGGGATTGGAGGGCGGGAGGGGGATCAGGGCTGGGGCAGGGGTGCAGGCTCCGGGCGGCACTTACCTCAAGGGGCTCCCAGAAGCAGCGGCATGTCCCTTTTCCGGCTCCTACGCAGAGGTGTGGCCAGGCGGCTCTGCACATTGCCCCGTCCACAGGCTCTGCCCCTGCAGCTCCCATTGGCGCGCCAGAGTGGGCCACTGGAGCAGGGCCATTGGAGCGCATAGGAGTCAGAGGGAGGCCATGCTGCGGCTTCCTGGAGCCGCATGGAGCGGCCCCCGACCCTGCTCCCTGGCTGAAGCGCTGGACAGGGACCATGCCGTGGCTTCTGGGAGCTGCATGGAGCAGCCCCCGACCCTGTTACCTGGCTGGAGTGCCAGAGCGGGGCCATGCAGCAGCTTCCACAAGCAGCAGCTCCCAACCCTGCACCCAGTTGGAGCGGGGGCAAGCCCGAGACCCCGCTCCCCAACGGGAGCTCAAGGGCCAGCTTAAAACGGCTGGCAGGCCGGATCCAGCCCAAGGGCCATAGTTTGCCCACCCCTGTCCTAGTGGAATGTTAGTGTTATACAAACAAATAATAAGTGTTATACAAAATGCACACCCTCACAAACCTGAAGAAGAGCTCTATGTAAGCTCGAAAGCATGTCTCTCTCACCAACAAAAGTTGTCCGAATAAAAGATATTACTGCGCCCACCTTGTCCTACCTTCACAAACAGCATTTTATTGCAAGCAAAAAATATGCATAACAGCAGACATTCTGATTTTACTTCATAAAGCATCATTTTTACATAGGGTATTATTTTTAATCTAGAGAGCTCCTATCTTTCATTTGATGTTTTGGCATGCTCTTATTTAAGTCTGATCCGGAGCCAGCTTTATCTTTTCCTAGTGATTTTATTTACACTTGTCCCCATTCATCGAACCCTGTGCTTCCAAAAGAAATGATTACAGCTCTGTCAGTTTGTATATTCCCCATGTGTTGCAGATAAAATGCATTAATCTGGGGAACTATTGTAATAAAAAGCAGTCAACACTGCAGCAGTAAGAGTAATAATACTCTGTCATCACCATGCTTAATTCCCTTGTTACAGAAGCATCACCATGTTTGCTTTTACTCTTCAGACTATAAAGGGCCAGCAGGTCATGTTTTTTAAATTCAGTTTTCAAAATTAAAAACAGTTCCCATGCCTGAATGGGGCTGTGAATATTTATAAACTGTGAAAAGCAGAGCTGTGGTTTTGGGGTTTTTTTTAAATCTGTGAGTGAATTTACTGCCCATGAAAATGAGAGACTTGTGTGGTTTCCTACACAGCTCTGCCACTACACCTCATTTGTAACTTGCAGTCCAATCTTTGCTGCTGTTGCAGGCCTGGGTTGCTTTAGAAATCACTTTGCCAGTTTAATGGCAAATTTGAAATGCGTATAGAGTGGAATGGGTGGGGAGATGATGTGACCAAACTCACGTGGCTGTGACTGTTGAAAAGACCTACACGTTTGTTTCTTGCCCTTACTTGAATCAGCTCAACTGTAGTGCTCCTCGTCATCACTAAGAAAATAAAATCATTCAGCTAAAACATTTGAGAGAATTAACTTTAATTTGCCTCACTATTTCTTTTTGCCAGAGCCTTACACTGTGAATTCCTATGCAAAACAATATTATTTAGACTGCTAATAATTTCAAAATTGCTCAGAATGGCACCCGAAACAGCCACAAACAGTAGGACTGATGAACCGAGTGATTGTAAGAATATTGTCGTGCATTCCAATGTTTTGCCACCTGAACATGTCAGTCTTCCACAGTGTTGTAGATTAGTCTTTGAGGCATATGGTCTATAAAAAGCTGTGTGCAGAGTTCCACAGGGCTCAATTAGGGTCAGATTCTGTCTTCAAAATTCACATGAGCACAGAAAAGCACAATGTAGCTTTTATAGTTTAATTAGAAGATTAGTCGCTGTGTCCTATCATACACCTGACAATGATCTGTAGAATTTTACCACTCGATGAGTCCATCATTATAAGTAAAGAGAGGTCTCCTACTGCCTATTGTTATTCATAATTTGTTATCATTAATTGTATTATTGTAGCTCTTAGGTGCCCTAGCCGTAGACGAAGACCCAGTTGGGCTAGGCATCATACAAACACTGAACAAAAAGACAGTTCCTGCCCCCAAAGATCTTACTATCTACATAATTAATAATAAATAATTGGTTCATAGCAACCCAGAGTATGCTAGGTGCTGTACAAATATATAGAAGTTAGTGTCTGCCCCAGTGTGATTACAATGGAAGAGCTCCTTTGATTGCAGTGGGCTTTGGATCAGGCCCTTCAGCCCAATCCTGCAAACACAGCCATATGTACATCTCTACCCCGATATAATGCTGTCCTCAAGAGCCAAAAAATCTTACCGCGTTATAGGTGAAACCGCGTTATACTGAACTTGCTTTGATCCGTTGCAGTGCGCAGCCCCGCCCCCCCCAGAGCACTGCTTTACCGCATTATATCCAAATTCGTGTTATATCAGTAACACGATTCGGTAGCTTTATATCAGGGTAGAGGTGTAGTTCCATTGAAGTCAATGGGACTACTCAGATGTCCAAGAGTTCATGGCTGTTTAGAGTAACAGAGGCATCTTGATGGGATTTTAAAGCTGTAATTTTTTCTCCACTGTTTTGTACATTATGTAATGGCTTTATTTATATTTCCCAAATTATTTCTGGGTTTCATTGAAAACGCGGGGTCTTTTCCCCTGGGGGGGGGGCGAGTATAATAGGGCAGGGAAGGCTAAGCCTGCCCTGGCATAGCCACCGCTGCCAGACACCTGGGCCATAGTGGCCCCACCTGTGCTCTGCCTCTTCCCGAGGTCCTCACCGCCTGCTGCTGCCAGGTGAGTCCCTCCTTTCCTCCACTCCAGCCCCCATCTCCGGAGGTCCCCACCACTTGCTGCATCCCTCCCAGGGCTAGAAGGGCTGGGAGCAGGTTGCAGCCAATCAGGGCCCAGCAAGCCAAATATAAAGGGCTGGCTGCTTCTAAAAGGCAGTTCCTGGGTGGAGCCAGGGAATGGACCAACAGACTGACTGGCCTCTACCACAACCCAAGAAGCCAGGCAAGGTCAGGACCTATTGCTGACCACATTTTGTGTTTGGTACCGTAATGGAGAGGCTTTTTTATTTACTATGTGTGAGTGTAAGGTCCAGGCAGGTCAACCTGAGTTAGCCATTGGTTGGACTATTGAAAATTAGGTGAACTCACTTCATGAGACACCCATTGACTCAGGCAAGTCAGTGACACTTTGCCCAGTAACCTCAGTCATCTTTAACAGCAATTTCATTCTGAAAACCCCTTTTTCTAAGGTTTGGGGGAGGGAAGGGAGCATATCTTTACACACACACGTTCTTAGTGCTAGTCCAGTTCACCTCATAAATTAGAGCAGTTGGAGATTACCAGATCTAGGGGCCAGCTATTCACCTTTTTCCATGGCCATGCCCCCTAGTCTGTTGCCTGAGAAGGGGATTTCAAGCGCCATTTTGACAGCTCTTTGCCATTTAAGGTTCCCCCTGTGGTGAGGTAGCTTTCTGTGGCCAAAAAAGCTTCCCCCACATGCCAAAGAATTGTGTCCTAAATATCTGTTTGTGAAGAGTCCTAAAGTCATAGACAAGTGCTGCCAGTGACCATGTTCTAATATTGTCCACGTCACACATTGTCAAACATGACATTATGGAGGTATTACAGGATATACTTGCATCAATTTAAATGCTGTCTAATCTAACTAAGGGTTTTATCCGGCTGTCCATCACCATAGTATCTCAGCCCATTCTACATAATATTGATATCAATAGTGAAGTCCCAAGTGGACTTTGTGGAGGCTCTGGCACATCTCCCTTTTTAGGGTAAGGACTGTGTGTGAGGTAGAGTTATGGTTTTTGATATGTTTCGATTTTAGTTCCTTTTTTGCTTGTTGGGCTGATTGGCTGGTTGGGGTTTAATGGGTGAAAGGGGGTGTCAGTGTTGTGAGTGTCACCTACAAAAGATCTTTCTGAAGAGAACGGTTCTGTAGCATTTCCTAAAGACAGTCAAATTCTGGATTTTCCTAATCTCTTCTGTAAGTTTGTGCTGTAGCCACATACCTCAGCCAAGAGCACCTTGCCTGATGCTAGGAGAGTCTGGGACAAAACAAACAAACACTCATCTTGTATCTGACGCGAGCCTGGACGTACGCCCAGAAGCTACATGACCACACTGTGCAGAATGGTCATTTTTTTCAAGCAGGTTGCTAAATTCTTTGAATTATAACCTTGAAGTACTGGTGTAAGAAGCCTTGAAGAAAAGCAAATCTCTTCCAGCACATCGGCTTTTGAGGAAGAATGACTTAGAACCTGGAATAGGCCTGGAGAAGGCACTGTCCTAAGATGCAGGAGGCTTGGGTTCTAATTCTGTCTCTGCTGTGGGACCTTGGGCAAGTCTCGGTTTCTTGACCCAACTTTTCAGGACAGGGACTTTTTTACCATGCATTTGTACAGTGTTTAGTACAATGGGGCCCCACTGTGAGTTGGTACCAGTAGTCACTACTGGGATATGAATAATGATAATAAATCTCAGCTGAGCCAAATTTAAAGGGTTTGGTTTTGGTAGGCTAGTGTAGACTGTTTTCTGGATTTGATTAATATTGCAAGCTCTGTATGCCAGTCCACAGTGCAAGTGCTGAAAGACCCTTCCACATTATTCTGCACTAATAAATAATAAACACAGGAACATAAAAGCAGAGAATTAGCATCTTTCCAACAATTAATGCTCTTCTGCAAAATCCATTAGAAGAAGAGCATGCACTAGCACCCACCTTATATGAGACAAGAAAAGCAATCAAGCAGATGTCACAGAGGAAAGCACCTGGACTGGGTAGCATTCCACAAGAGATGTATAAGCAGGGTGGCTCCCACATTGCAGGATATCTCACATGGCTCTTCTGCATTATCTGGGAGCAAGAGTCGGTGCCACAGGATTTCAAGGATGTCACCATTGTCCACCTTTATAAAAATAAAGGCAATAGGGAAACTGTGATAATCACCAGGGCATTCCTTACTTTCTGTTGCTGGGGAAATTCTTGCATGGGTCATATTGAATAGACTTAATACCTATCTTGTGGAAACCATCCTCGCCGAGTCTCAATGTGGATTTAAATCTGGACAGGGCACTATTCACATGATCTTCACATCCTGTCAGCTTCAGAAAAAATGCCTGGACCAAATCACGGTCTGTACATGGTGTTCATCGACTTAGCTAATAAATAAAATAAAATAAATAAATATTTTTTATTTTTGACTTAGCTAATGCTTTTGACTCTGTAAATCATAAGGGACTTTGGAAACTTTTGTTCATCTTTGGATGCCCTTCAAAGTTTATTTTTGTCACTCGGTTCTTCCATGATGGGACAATGGCCAGAGCAGTAGAAAATGGCATGATATTGGACCCCTTTCTAATCAGCAATGACCCCAAACAAGGTTGTATGCTGGATCCCATGCTCTTTTCCATCCTTTTTTTGGCTATGCTTAGGGATGCATTTCATGACATTGGGAGAGGTGTTTTTATCCAGTTCTGCGCTGACGGGAAGCTGTTCAGTTTGCAGTGCTTCCGTTTTCTCATGAAAGTAGGAGATTTAGTCATGAAGGAACTTTTATTTGCTGATGACTTTGCACTGGCTGCTCACTCCATTGATGACATTCAGTTTATAACTGATCCCTTAGCTCATGCAGTCAATCACTTGCACAATCAGCCTAAAGCAGTGGTTCCCAAACTGGGGTTCCCAAACCCCTGGGGGTTCGCACAAAGTTACAGGGGGCTCACCAGAAAAATTTCCTTAATGGCAGCCAGAGGACCCCAGGCATGGGAGGCAGCAGCTGTGACCCAGTTGAGGAGCAGACAGCCCGAGCCCTGTGGAGCACTGAGTGGGCAGCTGAGCCCCAGTCAGTGCCGGGCCAGCAGCCCAAGCCCCGCAGAGCGCGCAGCCGAACCCCGGTCAGCGGAGGCGCTGGCAGCCCAAGCCTCATGCAGAGCGGGGCCGGGAAGCTGGGGCCGGCAGCCCGAGCCCCGCGGAGTGCGGAGCCGGAAGTCAAGACCCCAGCATGGCACACAGGTGGCAGCTCGGACCCCTGTCCTTGGCAGACGGGAAGTTGGGTGGCATGAGGCCAGGAGTGAGCAGGGGCCACGCTGTATGTGGGGTGTGGTCCAGGCTAATTTGTCCCTCATGGGGCACCCTCTTAGGGATGGCCCTGGTGGTGGAAGAAAAGGTGTTTGCGTGCCAAACCAGCTGGAACCAGGTAGTAGTCAATGTAGCAGCGTTCAGATGCCTCAATAATTCAATACTAAGTAATTTTCTCTGGAGCGCTGTTTTGTTTCAGTGAAAGGTGACTGAATGTTAGCATTGCACTGAGGAGATTTAAACTTAAATCCCTGGAAATATTCATTTTTAGGAGGGGATTCATGAGATTTTACGTTTTAGTGAAAGGGGTTCACGAGTTGTTAAAGTTTGGGAACCACTGGCCTAAAGAAAACTGAAGTACTATACCAGGGGTTCTCAAACTGGGGGTCAGGACCCCTCAGGGGATCACGAGGTTAGTACATGGGGGGTCACGAGCTGTCAGCCTCCACCCCAAATCCCGCTTTCCATCCAGGATTTATAATGGTGTTAAATATATAAACAAGTGTTTTTAATTTATAAGGGGGGGAGTCGCACTCAGGCTTGCTATGTGAAAGGGGTCACCAGTACAAAAGTTTGAGAACCACCGTACTATACCAATCTGTGCTGAGAGATGTGCATGTCTACCCAGTTATTAAGGTCAACAATGCTCCTCTCAAGTCCATGAAGAAGTTTGGCTACCTAGGGAGTATGCTGTCACAGAATGCCATAATTGATAATTGCATAGCCAAGGTCAGCTCTGCATTTGGAATGCTGTCACACAGCCTATGGTATGATAGGGGTGTCAAAATTAGCACTAAGCTAAATACCGATTAAGCAGTCATTCTCAGAACGCTTCTATATGATTGAGACATGGACAACATATCGCCGCCACATTAGGAAATATGATCAATGCCATGTGTGCTGTCTTCAGTGTGCTTACAGGGTCAAATGGTGGGACAAGATTCCCAATAGTGAAACCCTCAGTCATTGCCAGATGTCAGGCACATGTCTGGCATTCAAAGCTTGCTATAAAAACTCACCTGCATTGGCCTTGGCATCTCCATCATATGGCCGACTTGAGCCTACCTAAGGCCATACATTATGGTCAGCTAAAGCAAGGCACCTGTTCTCATGGTGGCAAGTACAAAAGATATAAAAGACACACTGAAATCAAATATTAAAATATGTCAGCTTGACTACAGCAACTCGGAAGCAGTAGCCCACGATAGTGCAATGTGGCAGCACATTTGTCATGTCGCTGTTAACGGCTTTGAAGCAAGGTGTATTAAGAACTTATATGAAAAACATGAACAGCACAAAGCAAGGACATAACAGACTGCAGTGGTCTTAGACAATTGTGTCTGCCCCACATGTAACCATGTTTGCAGTTCTTGCATTGGTCTGACCTTGAATAAACATGTCCACTTACAATGTTTGCTGAATCCTCAAATGAGAACATCAGCATGAGACTTCTTCATCTCCACCCAGTTCCCTTTTGAGTCTCAGATTTTTTTCAAAGCCAAGATCCAACTAAAATTCAGATGAATAGAAATTCTTTGCTTCTTTCTTCAGATATGGTCTGAAACATTTCCAGCACCCTATAAAGCATTGCTTGATTATTTGTGGACATTAAAATATGGATTTATGAAATTAAATGTTGTCTTGTGAAATTTGCCATTTTTCCTCAGTGAAAAATACTTGTTTCCATTCAAAAATCCAGACAACCGTAATCTATTCTGTTTTAAAATATAAAGAAACATTTTACAAATCAATACTGAAATAGCAGCAAATGAGAGAAACTGTACAGATTCCAATTTATCCCAATAGTGGTAAGAATAGGCTAAGATATACTTTTTACATAGAAAATCCCATATTTTGGATATGCATACAGAATGCTGACAAATCACTAGAGGACAGCCTACCGGCAATTTAAAATAAGATTCTTACAAGTCTGTCCTGAGATGCTTCCTAAACCACGGAATAAAATTAATTGGGAAATCAAGTTCATACTGCTAGCTCCAGCTCCAAAAGGAAGTAGTGTTCCCCTTCTGTCCCAAGTGGTTAGCTAACATTTGGGACTTTGTTGGTTTATTTCCATTAGGAGAAGAAACCGATAGTACAAGTCAGGTGTATTCTTTGGTGCAATCCCTGTTTATTTGTAAAGAATGTCCACAAAATTCTGTTTCACTAAACACAGTGGAAACAAACAACATCAGGAAGTTTTTTTTGCTTCTAGTTTCCAAGGCTGCTTCTCCATGCCCAGGCCCTAAGGAACTCTATCATCTTATATCTTGCTATCTGCTGATTTTCTCTGCTTTCTGCCTCTCCTTTACTTCTTCATTTGCAACTAGTCCCAGGGAAACCCCTCAGGCCTTGCCCTGCAGCCCAGTACTTTGAGCAATGACTTCTATTTTTTACAGCCTTCACTATATAAGAGGGGTTTAATTGCTCCTTCTGTTAAGCCTGAATTAAGGCTGCTTAGCACTCCTATTTTCTTTAACCAGGTCTGTGATTGTTTAATGATCACAGACCTACTTGATGACAGACATTAATACCTTCCAGTTTAACAGTATAAGTTCATCTGGAATTGTACAAATAGAAGCTACCCTGCAGCCAGGTACACACAGGCATGCGACCATCCCCCTTTGAACCCCAGGGAATTCCTCTTCCTGTTTGCTCAGCATGGACAGCTCACTTAGGATCTTCCCAGCTGACCATGTGAGCTTCCTGCAGCAAATGCACTCCTGCCTGAAGTACACCAAAGTTTTGGATCTGCTGGGTCTGTGGGGAGAGGAGGCTGTGCAGTCACAGCTCCGCTCCAGCCACAGGACCTCCGATACCTACGGGCAGATTGCTTGTGGCAGGGAGGAGAAGGGGCACGAAAGTGACATGCAACAGTGCTGTGCAAAGATCAAGGAGCTGAGACAGGCGTACCAGAAGGCAAAAAGAGGCCAACCATTGGTCTGGTGCATCACCAAAGACATGCCGCTTCTACAAGGAACTGCACACCATTCTTGTGACAATCACACCTCCTCTGCCAAGCTCCCTGTTGATACTTTGGGGGGGGGGGGGGGACATAGTGGCCAACTGAGTGAATCCTGAGGATGATGGGGTGGATGAGGAAGTGGAGGTGGAGGAAGATGGGGGACAGCCGACAGGGACATCCAGTGGTGTGGTGAGTCAGGACTTCTTCTTAACTAAAGAGGGTCTAGCCAATCCCAGCACTCCAGTTCTGGGTCACCAGAGGGAAGCTCCAGTAAGTACTCATATTTTAGTACTGCAGAGAGACATGAAGTAGTACTCTGGTTTTTTTAATTGGGGTAGAAGGAGGATTGAAATAACCAGCACAGGCACAGTTTGCATCTGCTTCTCATTCCCCTGTCCAGCTAGGCAGAGGTGGCCCTGCAGAAAAGTTTGTTTATGCACATTGGGATGTGTGATGTTGTCTGATTAAAATATATTATGCAAACCATTGTTGCTAACACTGTAATATAATTGCAACGAATCTTATACAAAGTATAACACATGTCCAGAAAGGGTTAAACAGCTTGCAGGCTAACTAAACCAAACCCAACCTTTAAAGACATGTTAGAAAATATGTGAATGGTAATTAGGGCCATTCGATGCTAAATAGGCTAGAACTTTGAAATGCAAACCTATGTTGTTAGAAGTGTTACTAATTGTGTGTGTTTATTTATAGATGCTAGCCATGTAAACAGACAGTTCCTATCTGTCACTACAGCTATTGATTCAGAGATCAAAAGGAAATATTAACATTTAGATGAATCTTAGGTAAAATAATGTCATTGTCTACATGTCTCTTTGACCTTTGTGATAGACTGCTTAAGGGATAAAGGGATAAATTAGCTTATGCTAATCCATGTAGTTAATTACCAGTGAGGTTTAGAAAACAGAAGGTTACATTAAAAGCCTATTGTTTACCCAGGACTGTATGGTCAACCAAAACTGTTTAAAGACCCTTGGTTCCTGATCCTGTCATCTCAGCTCTGCTTAAGCTTCATCAGGGGAAGTTTGAGTCACAAGATTGAGATCCCAGTTAAGCTGGAACCCCCTGAAATGATATTGGACATTGGACTATAACCTATGGAATAAATTCTAAAAAAAACCTCTTTCCAACTACAAAGCTCATCATCTCTGCTATGAATCTGAACTGCAAGAATTGAACTCATGCCTGTATGTATATTGATCTTTTAACCTATACTCTCTCTCTTTTCTTTTTTAATAAAATTTAGTTTAGTTAATAAGAATTGGCTGTGAGCAAGTATTTGAGTAAGATCTGAAATATTGATTAACCTGGGAGGTAACATGTCCGATCCTTTGGGATTGGTAGAACTTTTTTATATGATGAATAAGATTTTCATTAATCATCATCATACCTGACTTGGGTGTCTAAGTAGAAGCTTGAGGCTGGGTTACTTTAAGGGAACAGTGTGGATAAATGTAAAGTAATGCACATTGGAAAAAATAACCTCACCTATACATACAATATGATGGGGGCTAATTTAGCTACAACTAATCAGGAAAGAGATCTTGGCGTCATCTTGGATAGTTCTCTGAAGACGTCCACACACTACGGTGGCAGCCAAAAAAGCAAACAGGATGTTAGGAATCATTCAAAAAGGGATAGAGAATAAGACATTCTCGGTCTTCTTGCCCTTATATAAATCCATGGTACTCCCACATCTTGAATACTGCGTACAGATGTGGTCTCCTCATTTCAAAAAAGTTATACTGGCATTAGAAAAAGTTCAGAAAAGGGAAACTAAAATGATTAGGAGTTTGGAATGGGTCCCATATGAGGAGAGCTTAAAGAGGCTAGGACTTTTCAGCTTGGAAAAGGGGAGACTAAGGGGGGATATGATAGAGGTATATAAAATCATGAGTGATGTGGAGAAAGTGAATAAGGTGAACAAGTGAATTACTCGTTCCCATAATATAAGAACTAGGGGCCATCAAATGAAATTAATGGGCAGCAGGTTTAAAACAAATAAAAGGAAGTTCTTCTTCACACAGCGCACAGTCAACCTGTGGAACTCCTTGCCTGAGGAGGCTGTGAAGGCTAGGACTATAACAGGGTTTAAAAGAGAACTGGATAAATTAATGGAGGTTAAGTCCGTTAATGGCTATTAGCCAGAATGGGTAAGGAATGGTGTCCCTAGCCCCTGTTTGTCAGAGGGTGGAGACGGATGGCAGGAGAGCGATCACTTGATCATTACCTGTTAGGTTCATTCCCTCTGAGGCACCTGGCATTGGCCACTGTCGGTAGACAGGATATTGGGCTGGGTGGATCTTTGGTCTGACCCATTATGGCCATTCTTAAGTTCTTATGGGTTGTTGGCTTCTAGGCAACCAGTGAGGTAATAAAGAAGCTGTTTTGTGTTGGCTTGGTAAATTTAAGTATTGGAATATCCACCAGCTTTGGGGATTGTCTGCCCCATTCTTTGCAGTTCACCCTGAGTGTCATCAGCTGGCTCTCCTGGGAATTCCATCGCAGAATGTCCTGGGAATCCTCCAAAGAGATCTCTAGGACACTTTCCTGGAGGTACTCTGAAATCCTCTGCTGAAGGTTTCTCGGGAGGGCTGCCTTGTTTCTTCGCCTGCAGTTGGAAACTTTGCCATGCCAATAAGCAATTACCTTTGCACTCACCAAAGCAGCACATAGATGAGCAGCACAGGGACCTGGTCTGCAGCTGCATACGTGCAGGAGCTGTACCCTTGCACCGTTGGTTGCCTTCAGGAGTGAGATATCAGCTTCCAGCACCCCCGCCTGTGGAAAATGGTACCAGTATTCAGAATAGGGGTCATTGGCACTTGTAATGATACCCCTCTAAAATACCCCCACCATGCTTGGGGCTCCTACCAGGCTGTGTGCCTGCCAAAGGAAAGTGAGAAAGTGGATTTCTAACTTGTTTGGATCACAGCTGTGAGTGTACTCACAACAGTGCCTCTGTCTATGGTCTCTTTAGGTTCTCCAGATGTGCCCTTGAGGGTCTCCTCCTACACACCAGCTAAGCGGCTCCATCTGATAAGGAGACGAAACAGGAGGAGTAAGACAGACATGTTCTGGGAGGTGCTGCCATCCTCTGATGCTTTGGATTGTGAGCAGAGAGCATAGAAAGAGGCTATCAATGAGAAACTGTGATTGGATAGGAAACAGGGGCAGGCACAGGTGATACAGCTGCTTCAGAACCACACAGACATGCTGAGGTCCCTGCTTGAACTGCAAGTAGAACACATCCGTTCTTGCCTTTCCCTTCAGCCCATACAATTGCCTTCCAGGCAGTGTTCCTGAAAATGCATGCATCGTGCACTTTCCCAGACCACCCCGTGTTGATGTCAGTGAAACAACCCCAGTGCTCCACCAGAGCTTGCTATACCATAGAAAAGTAGCCCTTTCTGTTGATGTACTCCATCGCAAGGCGGCCTGGGGCCAAAATGGGGATATGTATTCCATCTCTCTCTCCACTGCTCGACCGATTGGTAGCAGTCTGGAATTGCCAGATTCCACACAGCATTTGCCACTTGCTTCTCCACCATTATGGCAGCTCTCATTTTGGGGTTCTTGTGCCGAAGTGCAGGGGCAAGCATCTCACGCAGTTCCAGGAAAGTGGCTTTGCTCATCTGAAAGTTCTGCTCGCCATCCCATACCTGCATCATGATGTGATCCCCCCACATAGTGCTTGTTTCCCAAGCCCAGTAGTGACAGTCCACCATGTGCAGCTTCTCCATGAATGCCAACAGCAATCTTGAATTGTTTCTGTCCATGGCACACAGCAGGGCAGGCACCACGACATCATTATCAGATTGTCAGCTCATGAAATACCACAGGATCAGCCATGTTGTGTTCATAATGCTTATTGCAACACTGGAGAGCAGTGCCGGATCCATGCTTTCAGACAGAGATGGTGGGCACACAGTTTACAGGGGCGTGAAACGTAGTTGGAAGCCCATGGAATGATGAGGTGGAGAAAACTGCATCCCTCATGAGGCAATGCAATCGCTTCCCACAACCCCAATGGCAGATGAGGGTGCGTTGCACAGTGGGCTGGCTATTCACGGTACACTGCTCTCTCTGTCAATGGATGGGCACCAACTTTGGAAGCACTCTGCAGTCACAAGACATGTTATGTGGACATGCAAAGGTGGTTTAATTACAGCAGCAGATGAATGTCGATGTAACTAAGTTCGACTTAACTTTATAGTTTAGACATAGCCTTAGTCTCATATTTTCACCATGAATTCTCACTAATGTTAATACAGGAGGAGAAGGGACTTGAGGGGTCTCTCACATCCCAGGTGAGTTCCCTAACTACTAGGCTAAATATTATGAGGGAGGGCATCCTCCTCCCCCCTGGCTGTTTTGTGCAAATTTGCCTGAGGTGCTGGACCTAGTAGATGTTTTTCAAAGACCATCTACTGGATTGGGCCCAGCAGCTGAACACCTATTGTTCTTGGTTTGTGGGAGTTAGGTGTCTAGAATACCTTTGAGGATCTGGGCCTCAGTGCCCATTTCACATCTGTCCAGTTTTTCCTGCATTTCAAATTTCAACAACTAGCCCTTAGCTGGATGAGATGCAACTAGAGACCTGTGAGTTGGTGACTTCCTCTGGAGTCAGATGTTCTGTGAGGAAGTTCTGACTAACACGGCAGTAACAGTCCTTTACTTTGGGGACATCCTGGCTCCACTGAAGTCAATGAGAATTTTGTTCTGGACTTTAACAGGGCCAGGCTTTAACCTTGGGTATTTTAATATTCTTCCTCTTCTCTGATTTTTCTGGAATCTGTCTCTCTCTTTATCTTCCCCCTGCCCAGAAGAGGTTGGGAAGTAGCCCCTTTCAATTCACCTTCTGAATTGTTTATAATTATAACCAAGCAAGATGCAGGTCCCAACATGTGGAGTGAAGTTCTTGGACACACCTTGAACTAGATCACAAAAACTGCCAGTTGGAGTTATTCCTATAAACCAATGATATTGACTTTGCTTTGTAGAGTTGGGCCAAGCCTGGATCATGATGTGAACTTTCCCAATGTTTTAGGTTGTTTGGAGCTGGTTTTTGGTCCAGGCCCAAGGCAGAGCAATGAGACAGTCGTGAATTTCAGACCCAGGTTGAAATTCCCCCTAGATAAGTCTTTTTGCATATATTTAATTTTTTAGCTTATTTGATGAGATTATTGATATTGAATGGACTAGAGTGT
This sequence comes from Trachemys scripta elegans, assembly GCF_013100865.1. Classification (NCBI taxonomy): domain Eukaryota; kingdom Metazoa; phylum Chordata; order Testudines; family Emydidae; genus Trachemys; species Trachemys scripta. Next base: position 120,743,314 of record NC_048302.1, read on the forward strand.
AGAACCATTTTTATAATGTCTCCTAAAATCCAGAGCACATTTTAACTTTATTTGGATAATCCTCAAAGAACTTTAGGGTTATTTAGTTTGTAATGATACACTCCTAGAAGACATTGTGCACCACAAATTTCATAATAGTCCTTAAGGGGTGATAGTCCTTAAGCACTCTCCTGATCATGCCCAAAATACTTTAAAAGCAGCTCAGAGTCCTACTTGCTTAATGTCATTTGTGAAGTGGGATTTTTTTGGTCATATTTATAGTCAGTTAAAAGCTACATTGTAGCCAACTCTGAGTTTCAGTGTATTGATACAGGGTAGCATAGCTTAGGGCTTCTCTCATTCCCATGGTAGAAAACATTCAAGGGAATCCCCCTTAGGCCAGGTCACATTTGGCAGAGACTGACACAAATCCAAGAATGTGAGACTCCCTTTTTATGTGTGATCTGTCTTATGAAGGAGGGGAATGTAGCATCATTTACAAGTAAGAGGCTTGATCCTGCAGTGTGCGGCGTGTCCCCCTCATTGACTTACACAGGAGTTGAGGTTGCTCAGCGCCTCAGGTCCAGGCTGAACAAACACAGACATGTTTGCACACTATGTGCTTTTAAGAGGTAATTACGTACCTGCAAGAAGGCAGTTTGTGCGTGAAGCAGGCAGAGACATTTTCAGAGCAGCTTCAGTATCTGAGTCTTCATTTGCAACAGCAGTATCAAGATCATTGGTAGAGGCAGGCTAATTAATCCAGGCAGTTCCTGTGTAGAGGGCTGTGGTTTTTTTGTTTAGTAGCAAAACACTGTGTGCACTGCACTGTTTGCTTGTAGAGATAAAAAGGATCTTAATCTCTCTGGTCATATTTAGCATCCACAGTCAAGTATACCATTGGCAAAACCTCACAGAGAAATCAGGGCACCCTTGTATAGTGTAGTTTGTTTTTAAAAATCAGAATAGCATAGAGCCAACATACCCATCCAGCTGAGTAGATCTTTGTTTGGCGAGGGTGTGTGTGTGTGTGTGTGTGTGTGTGTGTAATCAGAAAGGCGACACGTGGCAAAATTTGTACAGTATTTTTAAAAACTATAGTTGAGCACTTAGGACAGGGTGGCCAACCTGAGCCAGAGAAGGAGCCAGAATTTACCAATGTAGATTGCCAAAGAGCCACAGTAATACGTCAGCAACCCCCCCATCAGCTCTCGCCTCCTACGCTCCCAGCACCTCCTGCCCACCGGCAGCCTCGCCAATCAGCACGTCCCCCTCCCTCCCCACCAGCTGTTTTGTGGCATGCAGGAGGCTCTGGGGGGAGGGGAAGGAGCGAGGGCATGGCAGTCTCAGAGGAAGGGATGGGAAGGGGTGGAGTGGGGGCAGGGCCAGGGGTTGAGCAGTGAGCACCCCCGGCACATTGGAAAGTTGGCGCCTGTAGCTCCAGCCCCGGAGTCGGTACCTATACAAGGAGCCGCATATTAACTTCTGAAGAGCTGCATGTGGCTCTGGAGCCACAGGTTGGCAACCCCGACTTAGGACGTGATCCTGTACATAAGTACAAGTCACTCTACCCAGGTAAATAGCTCCATTGATTTGAGTCAGTCTACCCATCTAGTAACTGCTCACCTGTTTAAGCGTTTGAAGGATCTGGCCCTCAGATTGTAAGCTCCTTAGGACAAGGACACCGGACTTTCTCTGTTCTTAGATCTTAGTCTTCAGACTGTACTTACCATGATGGTATCTGAGCGCCTTTGAACAGAAGTCAGACACTGTGGAAACTTAAGAAATAACCCTAAATTATGTTTCCTACTTCAATGAAGAGCTTTCACAGCACAACTTGAAGCACAGCAATTTGTCAAAGCTAACTGAGAAAAGGGAAGATCATTTACTTGATTTTAAAAAGCTGTTCAAATAATTCTTTAAAATAATCAGCCCCTCCCCCTCAAAAAGCAGAAATGACACTGTTAGGGCAAATGCAGCCCTGCTGAAGTCAACAGAATCATAGGCTGGATGGATTTGGCCCAGTAAGTTAATGGACACTTAATTTCTCTCTCTAAGAATAATACTGTATCACATTACAGCTTGTCACACTGTATTATAACCATATTACCTTTGTATCTATTGAAGTGATTTTTGTGATCTCCTTCAAAACTTAAGTCTGCAGTGCAGATGTACCAGATAAGAAAATGTGTTCTCTTCAACTAATAGTTCCATCCTTATTTTAAATAAATGGCATTTCATTAAATCACAGCAGGTGTACCTACAGTTTGCAATGTATACCCTAAAATGTGCTTCAATAATGTAACTTGCTACTATGAGAAATACAATACATTAAATGTTTACATGAAAATGCCACACACTTCTTTTCAAAGTGGGTATGAATGGCTCCAAGTGCACATACCAAGCAATCACGTTTAGGAAATAGAGGCACTTTTAATAATCTACATTATCGTTTGGGCAGCTGGGTGCACCACTGATAAAAACAATAGTGTATAACTCAGAAATCAGGAAGTGGATGCCAGATGGACCTCAGTTAATGCACACTGTGCTTGGAAAGCTATTAAGCCTGGTGGCTGATAGAATGAGTTTCCTGAATGAGGTTCCTCCACTGAGAATTCCATTCCCTAATAGAGGAAACCTAGAATAGAGAGGAAGGATGGTCCAGTTATTAGCATGCTAGCCTAGGATTTGTTAGACCTGGTTTGAAGTCCCTGCTTTGCCACAGTCTTCCTGTGAGAGTTTGGGCAAGTCACTTGCTTAGCCTCTCTGTGCCGAGGTTTCCCCTGTAATGGTGAAAATGCCACTTCCCTAACCCACAAGGGTGTTGTCAGAATAAATATATTACAGATTATGAGTTACTCAGATACTACAGAAATGAAATTAAATCGGTATGCCAGCAAAACTGCTTCAGCTTAAGTCAATCATCACGTACCCCTGAAGGAAATAACAGTAACACCTTTGAAGTCCGTGGAATTACATGGTCTAACACCAGCATGAGTGAGGTCAAAACAGCCTAAAAAAGGGATACAGTATCAGCAACACCTTGAAGTTTCACCCAGAAATGCTGCAGACCTCAGACCTCAAGGACTGTCACATAGTTAGAGGCACACTCAGCTTTCATGCTGATACCTGCGTCAGCACTTCCCAACTGCTTTCAGTACAGCAACTGGTCCCCTCACTTGTACCTTCAATTTTACACTCTTGTCAAAGCAGTATGACAGCTCCCGTAGAACATCCTAGGGACCAGGTAAAATAACCATAAGCCCTTTGTTTTGTAACAAGATGTATATAACAAGTACAACTACAACCTACACCGTACATTTCTTTCCCATCCCCATTTTCCCTCCTTGACTGCCATCCTAAATGACTCATGGGTAGCCATAAAGCTGCAGAGTTACTGAAACAATCCCTGAGGCAGGCAGATAGGGTGTTGCACATGAGAAGGGGAGACGGACAGTAAGACGGGGCCTGCTTGGAGAAACATGCAATTAAAATGAAAAGATGGAAAGAAGACCATCCTAATTTTATTCCACCACTCTAAGTCTGCAGAGACTAATGCTTTCTCTCCCTGCCTCAGCAATTGACAGGTAAACCTATTGCATAAAAAGCTGAGTGTATGCATTGCTGACTTGTTCATTAAGGCTATGTCCACCATCGCAATTAAACATCCGCAGCTGGCCCATGTCATCTGACTCAGGCTCGCAGGGCTCTGGTGCCAGGGCTGTTTATTGCAGTGTAGACATTTGGGCTCAGGCTGGAGCTCGTTCTCAGGGATCGGTCTCCCTCCAGTCCAAGCCTGAATGTCTACACTACAATTAAACAGCGCTGGAGCCTGAGCCCCACAAGCCCAATGGGTGTTAAATTGCAATGTAAACATACCATAATAGTTTTAGATTTGCAGGCAAAGAAACAATTCCATTTGCATTTTCATCATTCAGTATATGAAATAATTTACTTTACCTTGATGAAATTCTGCCTGCCTTAGAAGTGTGAGTAGAGTTACAACAGCAAAGGACACTTTACATGATGCATAAGATCATTACTGAGCACAGAGCCTCTTCCTCTTAATAAAAAAGGCTCACTAAAGGATTACGTATTGTACACAGGATATTACACAGGCATCATTCATCGTTGTTAACAGGAGTTCTGAACCAGCTCACCCAAGCAGCATGCTGAGAAATTACCCCAGATGCTGTGATATTGTGTGTACAAATAAAGCTTCTCACATTCCTACCAATCTGTGTTAAACTGACAGGCCTGCAACTGTACAATCAAGGTTGAGCACACACAGACACTGTCCACACCCATATGTGTATGTTTACTGTAGACATCATGGAACTATCAAGCAGGGCCGGCTCCAGCATTTCTGCCGCCCCAAGAAAAAAAAAGCTGCGATCGGCGGCAGCAGTTCGGCGGCAGGTCCTTCGCTCCTAGAGGGAGTGAGGGACCTGCCGCTCCCGAATTGCCGCAAGTGCCACCCCTCTCCCTTGGCCGCCCCAAGCACCTGCTTGTTAAGCTGGTGCCTGGAGCCGGCCCTGCTATCAAGAGAAGCATTTAACAAACCTAAGAAGCCCCATTATCTTAGTAATTTTTTGAATCCCTTTCCTTAGTCCTTCCTCCTTCCCCATTGGTTTATTGCTGTCAGTTGAGTCACGACTAAAATTAGGCCCTGCTCCTGCAGCTAGTTGTGTGTGAAGAGCTCCGATGTCTGCCTGCATGGAGCGGTTTGCAGGATCTGGGTGTTAGACTGATCTGTTTGGGGAGGCATTGGGTCTTTTTCATTTGTCTGCAAAGCATGTAGCACACCCTTGGGTGCTATATAAATAACTTCATAAAACAGCTATGCCATTTCTACAGTGATATTCGTAGTTTAAACATTCTGTTGTGGCTAGAAGCAGCTATAGCTGCGAGATGCCCTTGGCTCGTCACCTGGTTTTGTTACAAAGGAGATGGCAAAGGGAGGGAGCCAAATCAATTTGTTTTAGAAAAGAGATTAAAAGATTGGTAAGGAAAAGCTCAAATTAGTGCATTTATTTCATGAGATAATGAATGCAGGTAAAGGTATGGCTGCTGGGGATAAGTGCTGTAATGAATACGTAGGAAGAGAGTGTTACATGAGCATTCAATGATTAATTGTTGTTTACAATTTACAAGTGTTTGTCATGCTTAGGTGCATTTTGGTTACATGTAGACAATGGGGGCTTAAAGATATTTCACTCCACATTAATTTTCTGAATTAGTTTGACAATATATATACACATAGGTCCCAATGGGACCTCACATGGGCTTAGGACTGGGGCCTTAGGGTGCAATTAGGGCCACTAGAAATGTTACCAAACTGTTAACATTTTGTGGGGTATTTTCCTCTCAGATTCTGAAGATTTTTAAGCAGGTTTATTTACAGCCTGATTCCAAGCCCCAGGGAGTCTTAGGGAGTCTTTCCATTGACTTCCATGCAGGGCCAGCTCCAGGCACCAGCCTGGCAAGCAGGTGTTTGGGGCAGCGGCTCTGGAGAGGGGTGGCACGTCCAGCTATTCAGCAGCAATTTGGTGGACGGTCCCTCACTCCTGCTTGGAGCGAAGGACCTCCCACCCAATTGCCGCCGCAGATCGCGATCGCGGCTTTTTTTTTTTTTTTTTTTGGCTGCTTGGGGCGGCCAAAACCCTGGAGCCGGCCCTGCTTCCATGGGCTTTGGATTGAATCTTCAACACTTATATATACTTCCGTAAATTATGTCAGTTTGGGTTTTAAAAGATTAATTTCACTAAATTTCATCTCTTAAAAAATTCCTCCATTATTTCCCCAAGACTTTTCTCCCCCCGAGATCTTCCAATCATTCTAGCATGAACTTCTCTCTGCCTTTCCCTTTTAGAGTCCTCTATTACACATATTTAAAATGTTATTCTCTCTTTAAAATGTTAAGATCCTTCCCTGTGGAATTTCATTTAGAATGACTCACTCTATTGAGTAAAGCACATTAGCTGAGAGTTACTACTAAAATAATAGGACCTTGGGAATTGTCAAATGAGATCAAACCAGTGGTGCTTCTAGTCCAGTATTCCTTGTCTGATAGAGCCCAATACCAGATGCTTCTGAGGAAGATGCAAGAAACCCTGCACTAGGCTGTCAGGAGATAACTTCTCTGATAGCAGGTTTCTTCCTGGCCCATATAGTTAGAATTTGGTTTAAGCCCTGAAACATAAAAAACAGTGAGTTAATATTGACAGTTGAATTGTTGTCATTAGGCTTCAGAGTTCACATCTACTGCAATGAATGAGAAGCCTCTCAGATATACTCCAAGGCCCTGTGTGATTCATGGCAAGGGGAGTGTAAATTTGACCAAAAGATTCCTGGGATTCTGTGGCACTCTGATTTAGGAGACTGGACCTTCTGTGGCTGATTTATATAATTAAAATGGTGTGGTTTAGTTATTTGAATATGCAAATGAATATTACATTTGCCACAGTCATCATCGTCACCATGTTCCCATTACACCTCTAGTGTTTAGGGCAGTGACGAAGTTGCTCCACTCCTGTCTGTTTCTGGCAAGTCTTTCAATGGTTCCCCGGCTGTGCCCCGGTTTTTCAGCTCAGCTTCCAGGGCTCTCTGCCATGTTGTAGCTCCTGTTATTTATTTTGACTAGTAAAGGTCAATTGTTGAGATGACATTTACATTGTCTCCGTTAGCTGAATGGGGTAGCTCACATGTCTGAGCACCACTATTTTAGAATGTAGATTCAGGATTAGAAGACAACACTGTAGAAATTTACGCTCAGGTCTTATTTGTAGAGTTGTCTTTGCTACCAAAAGGATCACAGAGGTTTGGTGTTTTTCATGTAAGATTCTGAAGCACAGTTCTGCAGCAAATAGTGGATTCCAGGGCAAATTTCACCACCTTGGATTTGCAGAACACACAAGATATCATGTGTACCTATAGCAGTATGGACAAATGTTGTTAACATGGTTGTGAGCTTTCTGTCTGCAGACTCAGCAAGACAGTACTACCTTAGGTGACATTGAGCAAGTTATCTGCAGCCAGAGACCTTAGAAATAAAAGTAATAATTTAATGAAAATGTACATCCTATGGAAAACAATGAAACCGATTTGAAGAATCTAAATCTACATTAAAGCATGGAATTTACACAGTATATAATTCCAGCAGCCGCAGTAATAAGTGAGAGTTTTAGTTATCTGGCTAGATGAAGATGCTGTGTTTATTGATTTGACATAGATGGCTCCAAAGAGTACTATATTCAATCCAGAGCACATCATAAGTATCTCAATAATGGTACCAGTGTTATTTCAGCAACATGTTGCTTATGGAATAATCACCAGTCTATGTTATTTTTTCTTATTCATTATTCAAGTATTGAGTTCATTAAGTTCAAGTATTGCAGAGAGCTCACAACAGAAACTGTTTTGAAATAACTCTTTGGATGCTTATATCTGCTCTTGAAATCTCTAACCTTTTAATATGCCCCTCGCAGACTGAACCCAGACAACACATTCATTTGTATTTGTTTATAATTTTTCGAAGGTAATTCAGAGCTCATGAAAAGTACCAGGTGGATAATGATGAACGCAATTGACGTCCAGTGTTGATCCACAGGAAAGGTACAGCACAGGCAGCCAAAGTGCACACCACAGGGCTACAATCCTTGCCTGAAGATACCAGCTAAGGGCATGTCTGCACTGCAGGTGGGAACATGTTTCCAAGCTGGGTAGGCAGACACATGCTAGCTCAGGCTAGTCACCCGAGTACAAAGCTGCTCGACCCTCTTAGCATGTATTTGGGCAGCTAGCCTGAGCCACACTGCTTGAGCAAAGCTAGCAAATATCTGTCCACCTGCACTGGGAGGCACCCTCACAGCTGCTGTATAGAGTGAGAGGGAAGTTATGTCTCTACACCCATTCAGTTAGTGGTGCTTCTGCAGAGGCTGCCAGTTTTTATAGCGAGTTTTGTGATGTGGACACCATTCCACTACGAAGCAGATTTAGACTCCAAACAGCTGTCAGACCGTAATGACTTTTGGCCACCGCCAACCTAGGCTGGATTTGAACCAGTGACCTCCCAATCAATCCCTTGATCCTTCCAGTTCTCTTAGCAGACTGATATTTTAGTTTGTTGCTGCTGCTGTTGTTGTTGTTGTTGGGCATATAGGCTCCACAGTATAGGCTTTGTCACTGCACTGCTCTCCTGGGATGGCAAATAATTATTTGCTCCTGTTGAGCTCTACTGTGTACTTTAATTGTTCTACAATAAAAACACAAATAAACATAAAAGTGTAAGCAATTAGTTGGCATGCAGTTAAAAATATAGGTGTTGTTGTTAGGGAGAATGCCCTTGAGAGTTCTGGGGTAGGAGAAGGAAAGGGAGACAAATCTGCAGACTCCCTATAGGTTAAGATCAAAGTGCTTTTCCATTGTTATTACTAAATCTCTTTTCCTTCTGGTACAATCGTAACTTGCCTCAGTGTCAAGCTGAGTTATACATACATACTGGTGAAGGGTATGTCTCACACACAATGGCTCTCATATTTAGACTTGGAAGGATTAGATTTTTAATCAGTAAATTTCACTGTACACACAACACGAAAATATTTCCATTGCTAGTAATCAAAATTTACACATAGGCAAAGTAAGAAAAATGCTGCTTGAGAACTTATTAGCTGCCTGCATTAGAGGAGCTGGTTAAGGATATTTACTTCATATATTTTAACGTGATGTTGACAGTTTCTGTGTTTATGGTTTATAAAGTTTTAACTTTTTGAATCTCAATGTCTGCTGTCATTAATTATTGTCTGACAGCCCTCCCCGTCCTCCCCCACAATTTCCTACAACTGGAAACTTAAATAGATAAAAACAGAAAAAAAAAATTAAAACTCAATTCCACATAATCAAGACAATTGAAAATAATCTAAAAAAATGCTTAACAATAAACATTGATATTATATCTGCCAAAATTAGAACAAAAAAATTGATTTCTGAGAAGCCTAATCCTATTTGACCACATTGATTAATTTTACCTCACAGAGCAATCTCTCTGTGTTGCTCTTGTGATGGTTATGCTGTGAACTCTTCACACCAGGAAATTAGGCGGTAACCAATTTGCAGGAACTAGAGAAATATTGATGAATTAATTCTAAGATGTCAGCACATTTGGAGACAAATTATACAAATTAAAAAGGGAATGTTTGTTACTTTAGGTGAAACAGAGTTTGGCAAAATTAATAAGACAGTAGGTGATTTAAAAAAAACCCCTCTGTTTAGTACATCTCTACCCCGATATAACGCAACCCGATATAACACGAATTCGGATATAATGCGGTAAAGCAGCACTCTGGCGGGCGAGGCTGCTTTACCGCATTATAGCTGGCAGCAGGGCTCGGGCGGAGATTTAAAGGGCCCGGGGCTCCCAGCAGTGGCCAGAGCCTGGGGCTCTTTAAATCACTGCTGGAGCCCTGCTGCTGCTACCCCAGGGCTCCGGCAGCGCTTTAAAGGGCTCGGAGCTCTGGCCGCTGCAGGGAGCCCCAGGCCCTTTAAATCACTGTCAGAGCCCTGCCGCTGCTACCCTGATATAACACGGTTTCACCTATAATGCCGTAAGATTTTTTGGCTCCTGAGAACTGCATTATATCGGGGTAGAGGTGTATTGGGATACTGTTTGAGAAGTGGTGGGTCTGTTAAAAGGAGAAAGTAAAACTAGCTAAAAACAAGGCACAGCAGCAAACACCACTATGGGACATGAATATGGGACCATATTCCATTTTCATGTATGTTAATGTCTAACAATATATTGTTACCAACTGGCTCATTGCATGGGAACCACTGCCCTCTACTGGATGGAATTAAAGCTGGCTATTGTGTGTCAAATTAATAGTTTGAATGGTAGAGGCATGAATTTTTGGAGCAGGGGGATCAAAGTTCTCCTTCACTGTCAGAGGAGTAGTTCCTAGGCTTCCAAAATATACAACACAGACCAAAATTTTCCAAAGATTTTATCACCCACATTTAGGGACAAATTTTCACCACAGCTCATTAGGTGCATGTTGGGAGTGCTGAATTCTACTGAAAAACTGGCCTGTTATGGGTATTGAGCACTTGAAAATTTGGCCCATAATGGTGGTAACCCTGAAATTTTTAGATTGCTGCAAATTTATTACAAGACACATATCCTGGTAGGGTAGGAAAGGATTTAAGAGTCAGAGTAAGAAATGTTACTCACTGGAGTACTTTTATTTCAGCAAAGACGCAAGATACTGTTTTCAGTTCCTTCCCTGAATATTTATGTACAGTATGCATTGGAGCAATAGCTATTGACCACACTGTGATATTACTATTGACACAGAAGATGCAGTATACCCTATGCCTAGGATGGAAAATATCTCAGTAAACTTCAGGAAAGATCTACAAGGAGCAGAACATGATACAGAAACAGATCAATGAGAGCCACGGGGTAACGATTGCCCTTAACATTTTTGTTTTTTCTTACCTCCATTCTCTACTCATCCCTCCTGACCTTGCCCTTAAATCATTCACCCCTGCATATCTCACCTATCTACAGTCCCCCACCCCCACCCCAACATAGAATCATAGAATTGTAAGACTGGAAGGGCTCTTGAGAGGTCATCTAGTACAGTCCCCTGCACTCAAGGCAGGACTAAATATTGTCTAAACTATTCCTGGCATGTGTTTGTCTAACCTGTTCTTTAAAATCTCCAGTGATGGAGATTCCACAACCTCCCTAGGCAATTTGTTCCAGTGCTTAACCACCCTAACGGGTGGTAATTTTTCCCTAATGTCCAACCTAAACTGCCCTTGCTACAATTTAAGCCCATTGCTTCTTATCCTATCCTCAGAGGTTAAGGAGAACAGTTTTTTCCCCTCCTCCTTGTAACACCCTTTTATGCTCTTGAAAACTTATGTCCCCCTCAGTCTTCTCCAGACTAAACAAACCCAAATTTTTCAATCTTTCCTCATAGGTCATGTTTACTAGACCTTTAATAATTTTTGTTACTCTTCTCTGGACTTTCTCCAGTATGTCCCCATATTTCCTGAAATGTGATGTCCAGAATTGGACACAATACTCCAGTTGAGGCCTAATCAGCACAGAGTAGAATGGAAAAATTTCTTCTTGTGTCTTGCTTACAACACTCCTACTAATACATCCCAAAATGATGTTTGCTTTTTTTGCAACAATATTACACTGTTGACTCATATTTAGTTTGTGATCCACTATGACCCCGCCGCCCCCATATCCCTTTCTGCAGTACTCCTTCCTAGGCAGTCATTTCCCATTTTGTATGTGTGCAACTGATTGTTCCTTCCTAAGTGCAGTACATTGCCTTCTCTGTCCCCATATCTACTCTAGCGACACCATCATAGGACCCAACCACACCATCAGAGGCTCATTCACCTGCTCATCTACTAATGTGATATATGCCATCATGTGCCAGCCCCTCTGCCATGTACATTGGCCAAACTGGACAGTCTCTACGTAAAAGGATAAATGGACACGAATCAAACATCAGGAATGGTAAAATACAAAAGCCAGTAGGAGAACACTTCAATCTCCCTGGACATTCAATAAGATGTAAAAGTAGCCTTCCTTCAACAACAACAAAAACCATCAAAAACAGACTCTAAAGAAACTGCTGAGCTACAATTCATTTGCAAACTTAACACCATCAATTTGGGCTTGAATACGGACTGGGAGTGGCTGGCTCACTACAAAAGCAATTTTCCCTCTCTTGGTATTGACACCTCCTCATCAATTATTGGGAGTGAACCACATCCACCTTGACTGAATTTGCCTTCAACATTGGTTCTCCACTTGTAAGATAACTCCTATCTCTTCATGTGCCAATATATATTTATGCCTGTATCTGTAATTTTCACTTCATGCACCTGAAGAAGTGGGTTTTTTACCCACAAAAGCTTATGCCCAAATAAATCTGTTAGTCTTTAAGGTGCCTCCTGACTCCTCATAATTTTTGTGGATACAGACTACCACGGCTACCCCTCTGATACTTCGCATTTGTCCTTTTTGAATGTCATCCTATTTAATTCAGACTCTTCCTCCAGTTTGTCCAGATTATTTTGAATTTTAATTCTAGCCTCCAAAGCACTTGCAACGCTTCCTAGTTTGGTATTGTCTGCAAACTTTATAAATGTATGCTCTATGCCATCATCTAAAAAACTGAAGATATTAAACAGAACCGGACCCAGAACTGATCCCTGTGGGATCCCACTCAATTTGCCCTTCCAGCTTGACTGCGAACCACTAATAATGGTTGGTCTAGGTAGCAAGCTGCCTCAGGCTCTTGTCTGGAACTAGGTTTCCCTCATCCAGGAGGTAGCAGAGCTCTGCTTTCCTTCCTGGGCAGCTCTTAGCTGGAGTAGGTCTCCTCCTTTTAATTCCCCTCTTCACACATGACCTTGTCTGCAGGTGTAGTGGGATGGGGTCAACTGGGTCCACAGGCTCTCTATACAGGGGCGACTCCAGGCACCAGCGCAGCAAGCACGTGCCTGGGGCGGCAAGCCACGGGGGGCGGCCTGCCGGTCGTTGTGAGGGCGGCAGTCAGGGAGCCTTCAGTGGCATCCCTGTGGGAGGTCCACCGGTCCCGCAGCTTCGGCGGCCATTTGGCAGCGGGTATGCCAAATCCACGGTACCAGCGGACCTCCCACTGGCACGCCGCCGAAAGCCACCTGACTGCCATGCTTGGGGGGGCAAAATACATAGAGCCACCCCGTCTCTAATCCCCTTGCTGCCAGTGTGGGGCCCACCATACTTCCTATGAAATGGAGTTCTCAGCTATGGGATTCTGCCTGATCGTCAGGGCTAGCACAGGGTGTAAAACAAAGCAGAACATGTCCTCATTTTCACAGCTACCCTATAATGGAGGGACAATGGAAATTAAACAGGAACAACGTTGCATTTTATATATTTTTCATTGATTTGTGCACACGCCCCTTTTCATCCTGAAGGATCCTAAAGCACTTTAAAAACTCTACATGGTTCAATCCACCAATCACTGTGCAGTCACCACTTGGATGAGCTCCAGCAACTGTTGATCAGTGCAGAGCAACACAGTCCAACAGTTCAGGACAAGAAGAACGCTGTATCCAGCTGAAACTGCAGGAGGAATTTAGGTCTAATTACCTGAACTGGTGTTTCTCTAAAACCGCAAGGTTAAAACCCAGGCTCTTACAAAAAGAGCCTGGCATCCATTCCCTCACCATAAACACTCAATAATTTTCTAAAAAATTAAAGTGCGGTATTTACCTTTCCTCTGCCTCATTTTCTGTGGTTTGCATTTTATTATGACACATACTTTACCTCAGTTTACAGCTTCAAAGACCTTCCCCTTAAGCATTTCTTAAGTATTTCACTGCTTGTTTTTATTACTACAGTATATATTTCCTCTAGCCTTCTCCAGAGTGATATAAAGAGAAATACTTCAATCCCTCTGGAACAATTACATTGATGTCTGTGACTGAAAACATCCCAAAGATGCCTGTTGGCCTCAGTGTCTACAGATAAATTATTTTGAAACTCAGATTTTCAATTTGTAATGTAGAAAAGCCAGAAGTTTTCAATGAATATTTCTACTCTGTATTTGGGAACAAATAGATGTAGTCATACCATATGATGATGAAATACTTTCCACTCTAGTATTAGCTCAAAAGGATGTTAAAGAGCAGCTACTAAAATTAGAAAATTTTAAATCAGCAAGTCCAGATAATTTGCATCCTAGAGTTTAAAAAGAGCTGCCTAAGGAGTTCGCTGGACCATTAATGGAGATTTTCAATAAATCTTGGAGCACTGGGGAAATGTCAGGAAATGGTAGAAAGCTATAATGTTGTCCTACTATTTAAACCGAAAAACCCAGGTGATTATAAGCCTGTCAGTGTGATAGAGATCCCATGAAAAATAATGGAATGGTTGATACTAGACTTGATTAATAAAGAATCAAAGGTGGTGTGACAGGGTCGGGCCAGATGGCTACAGGAGAGGGAGCCTGTTGGGATCCAGGAAGTGGGCGGGCGGAAGCCCACCCACTGCTAAAGGGCCCTCTCCCAGCCCAAGGGAGGGATCCAGAGGTCCGGGATTCCAAATAATTGTGGGGGACAACTAAGGAGATAACAGGAATGGGAGTGAGGTCACAGGGTTAAACGAAGGGAACCTGACAGGGACACCAAGCAAAGAACCCCGGACAGTGCTCACTGGTCCTCGAAGGTGTCAAGGGAGCCAGCGGACGCCGCCCAGAGGAACTCTGCCCGGATGCGTGAAAGGACTGAGGAGCAGAAATAGACCCCACAGTCGCAGGAAACCCTGTTGGCCAACCTCCTCTCCCTGGTTTTGTAAATGGCCATTTTAGCCAGGGCTAAGAGGAGGTTGACAAGGAGGTCCCACCACTTTGTGGGGCCACGGATAGGGAGTGCGTAGATGAACAGGTGAGGGGAAAAGTGCAACCAAAAACGTAACATGATGTTCAAGAGGAGCTGAAATAGAGGCTGCAACCTGGTGCACTCCAGGTACACGTGTGCCAGGGTCTCCTTCACGCCGCAGAAGGGGCAGGCGTCCGGGACGGGGGTGAACCGCGCCAAGTACACGCTCGTGCTCATGGCTCCGTGAAGGAGCTGCCAACTAATATCCCTGGTGGGCCTTGGGACCAGAGTGGAATATAGGCTGGCCCACCAGGGCTCCTCACCCTCCAGAAGTGGCAGGAGGTCCCACCACTTTGTGTCAGGGCAGGATGCGAGGGTGAGGACATGAAGGGTGTGGAGCACGAGCACGTATGGATGTTTCCTCAGCACGGTCCAGAAACGAACCAGCTGCAAGTCGTGCAGCCGGCTCACAGTGAAGGGGCGGAAGGGCCAGGTGGGTCCACTGATCAGGGGCCCAATGAAAAGGTCCGGAGGCCTGGGGTGGAGGTTGGGCAGGGCATGCCCTCTCGCAGGACCTGGTTGAGAAAAACCCGAGCAATGGGCAGTAAAGCGGCCCTCACCTCCTGAAGTACGCGCCGGGAAGTACGAGGCCTGGAGAGTCCTATGCACCAAACGAGCATCAGGGGATCCAGCCAGTCTCCCCGGTCGTAGTCCAGGAGGTCTCTGACTCTGGTGACTTCTGCCAGGACCAACCTCTGGCGCACTGAAGGGGACTCCACCACCTGCTGGGGGTTGTGTAGCAGGGGCTCCGTGAGGAGATCTGCCCCCTCGGTGGCCACCACACACCTGGTTGCCGAGAGCAGTTTCCAGGTCCAGAGGAAGTTGTGGTAGAACATCAGCAACCCGGAGACGTCTCATGGAAGACCTCTTGGATGGAGATAAAGGAGCTACCGGTCGTAACGGAGCCCTCGGAAGTGGCGTATGAAGGCGTGCACCAGTATGCTCCACGCCAGACTACCTGCACCATAAAGGAGCCTCTGCAGGGCCTGGAGGCGGAAGACATGGACCTGAGTGCGCAGGGCACTTCAGGCCCTGCCCTCCCTCCTCTAGGGGCAGGTGGAGGACCCCTGCAGAGACCCAGTGCAGTCCTGGCCAGAACTCCAGAACCAATGTCCAGAGGTTGGCCAGGAAGCCCAGGGCTGGGACCAGGGTGTTGAGCCGGTGCCAGAGCATGGATAGGACTAGCTGATTAAGCACCAGTGCCCTCCCTCAGAGGGAGAGGCACCGAAGTAGTCCTGTCCATCTCTGGAGCCACTCTGCTACCCTACCCTCAAAACCTTGCCAGTTCTCCGGCGGAGATAGATGCATGGCAGAAAAATAAACACTGAGATAGAGCAGCGGACCCGGGCTCCACCAGATGACCTAAAGCACGGGTGGGAGGGAGCTCGCCTGTCACCCGTCCCCGACTACCAGGCCAGAGCTCTTGACACAGTTGACCCGGGCAGAGGAGGCTGCCGAGTAGATGGCCAAGGCAAGCCTCCCCCCGTGCCAAGTCACCCGTGTTACCTCTGTTCCCCTAAAAACCAACCCAGGGTCACACTTGTATTAGTTTTATTACAATGCCGCTGTTGGGTCAGATAGAAAAGAGATGGAGCTTATTCATACATACACACATTCACTGCATTCATACCCTCATGCACCCACACACTTACACAGGCGGAGAGTTACCAGAGACAGCATGGAGACAGAGAAGCCGAAGCGTGGGATATCTGGTGTGTCCGCCCGCGGTCACGAATCCAGGCTGATGAGCAGGTCAAGGAGCAGCCACTTGTGTGCGTGGCTGCTTCCTTTTATTTTGGAACTGGGCAGCTCCTGTCACGTACACTGAGTTCTTCTTCTGTGTCCGTCACCGAGAAGCATTCCCAGTCCCTGTTCCTTTCATGCATCTTTTCTTTACAGCACTCCGTGATTGCCTTTTCAGGGCAGATTACATCAGGCACATCTGTCTTCTCCTTGCAGTTCCTCTCTGCCCAGTCCCACATACACTCCCTTGTTCACACACCCTTATCTTCCCCACACAGTCCCTCGTTCACACTCTCTCTGATTGAGTGATGAGATATTACAAAGCTTGGAAGTTCATACAAGTGATAACTTGAAAAGGTTACAAAACTTCAAAAGGTATGCTAACAATCACTGAAGTTGCAAAGTCTGCCAAAAGGTTGCAGAACTTAATGATACAAGTTACAGATCTCACAATCGCATTTGAGCGGAGGATTTACATAACAGCCTGGGTCCTGGACCATAAGGAGCATGTTGTTGGCATACGCCGACAGGACCAGCTGCAGCTCCAGTTCTCGCAGCACCAACCCCATCAGCCTCTGGCGGAGGAGACAGAGGAAGGGCTCGATCGACAGAGCATACAACTGGCCTGAGAGGGGGCACCCCTGCTGTACTCCCTGCCCAAAGCTGACCAGCTTGGTCAGGGTCCAGTTGAGCCTGACCAGACACTCCGCAGAAGTGTACAGCACCTGGAGAAACCCCACAAACTGGGACCCAAACCCAAATGCCCACAGAGTGCCTAGGAGACTCAGATTCTATGACTGGAAGGGACCTCGAGAGGTCATTGAGTCCAGTCCCCTACCCGTGGTCCACCCTGTTCAACTCCTTCTCCTGATCCAGGGACAGAAGGGCGAATGACAGACCTAGGGTGACCAGACGTCCCGATTTTATCGGGACTGTCCCGATATTTTCTTGTTTGTCCCGTGTCCCGACCAACGTGCGGTCGGGACACTGGACAAACAAGGAAATGCTCCAGAGCCTGGAGCCCAGAGGGGCCCCCCGCCCCCCCCCCCCGCCCCCGCCCCCGACCCCGACCCCTCCTCCGCCGATTGGCTCCCTCCCCGAATCCCCGCCTCTTCCCTGGGCTCACCATTCCTCCCCCCTCCGCAAGCGCTGGAGGGAGGCCCGGGAGACTCAGGGGAAGCGAGACTCAGGGGAAGCGCGGGGCCGGGGTGAGTATGAGTCCGGCCTGGTCCCGAGCAGGCAGGACTCAGTCGGGCGGTAGGGAGAGGAGGGGAGCGGCCCGCGGCTGTTCTCCCCCCCGGGCAGTGGGACTCGGGAGCAGCCGCTGCTGCAGCTCCCACTGCCGCAGGGGAGGAAGCGGCCATGGCGCTTGGCAGCTGCGGCTCTGGCGCCCCCGAACCGGGGCCTGCTGCGGGGACCCAGTAGCGCGCATGCTGCGCCCAGCCCAGCCCCTGGCCAGTCGCGTCTGGACTGCTGCCCAGCTGGTGCTATCGCGCGGCGGCCCCGGAGTGGGGGCAGCAGGCCCCGTCCCCCCCGTCCCGCAGGGGAACGAATGGGGCTGGGCTGCCGATGCCTCCACCCCGGGGCCGCCGCACGATAGTACCAGCTGGGCAGCAGCCCAGACGCTGGCCAGGGGCTGGGCGCAGCGTGCGCGCTGCTGGGTCCCTGCAGCAGGCTCGGGGGGTTCGGGGGCGCCAGAGCCGCAGCCGCCGAGTGCCATGGCCGCTTCCTCCCCCGCGGCAGTGGGAGCTGCAGCAGTGGCTGCTCCCGAGTCCCGCTGCCCGGGGGGGAGAACAGCCGCGGGCCGCCCCCCTCCTCTCCCTACCACCCAACTGAGTCCTGGCTGCTCGGGACCAGGCCGGACTCTTACTCATCCTGGCCCCGTGCTTCCCCTGAGTCTCGCTTCCCCTGAGTCTCCCGGGCCTCCCTCCAGCGCTTGCGGAGGAAGGTGGGTTTTTTTTTTGTATTTTTTTTTGGCCACGCCCCCCGCTGCGTCACTCCCCCCGCCCCCCGATATTTGACTTGGGTGATCTGGTCACCCTAGACAGACCATCCCTAAACCCGAGCGCCAAGAGACCCCAGACCAAATACAGATTATCAAAGATGGTACGGCCCAGGACGGTGTAGGTCTGGTCTGGTCGGACCACATCCGCCAGCACGGACCCCAGCTGCAGCGAGATGGCCTTCACTACGACTTTGTAGTCCGCGCTGAGGAGCAATATGGGATGCCAACTCCGAAGGTTGCGGGGGTCCCCCTTCTTCGGAAGCGAAGTGAGCATGGCTTGCCTGCACAACGGGGAAAACCCCGTTCTCCAAGGACTCGGCCCAGATGGTGACAAGGTCCAGGCTGAGGACATCCCAGAACATGCGGTAGAACTCCACGGTCAGCCTGTCCATGCCCAGAGATTTATTGGTGGGCATGCAGCAGAAGGCTTCCGAGAACTCAGCCAGAGTGAGAGGCAGCTCTAGCCGGTCTCGGTTGCCTACGCTGACCGTCGGGAGTCCGTCCCAGAGCACTCTGCAAGTGTCGGGATCGGTCGGATCCGGGGAGAAGAGGCCTGTGTAGAAGGCCCTGGCCCTCCCACACATCTCCACTGGATCCGTGAGGGGGGTGCCATCCTCTGCCAGGAGGCAAGTGATGTACTTCTTGGCCCCCCCTCCTTTTCTCCAGGGCTTAGAAGAAGCAGGAGCCGCGATCCATCTCCTGAAGGAGACGGATGCGGGATTGGACAAAGGCACCCCAGGCCCAATGGTCCTCGAGGGCCCAGAGTGCCTCCCGACATGCTCTGCAAAGGGATTGATCCTCAGGGCTGGTGGACAAATGACTCCAGTTCTAAGACCTCCTGTTCTAACTGCTCTATCACCACATCCCTCCGTCAGCTGACACCCCAGGTGTAGTCGCGGCAGAAGAGCTGGGTGTGCACCTTCTGCCGCGACTACAAGTGGGTTGCGGGAGGAGCCTGTGTCCGTGTGTGTGGTTGTGTTAGGAAGTCAGCATGTAGCTGGGGAAAGAGAGGGCTTGGCTTGCAGGAAGCTCCCAGGAAAGGCTAGAATTCCAAAAATTTGGGATGTTCTCTTTCAAAATCTGAGCCTGGTCCCGGAGAGTAGAACACCTGCACTTTCTGTATATAACTAGCTCCATGTAAGGCAAGAATATATACTCAGACCTTTATCTTCCTTCTTTATACTTATTTTAAAAAAATCCTTACCTCAGCCACCTAGACATGTGAGGCCGCTCCCAACTGTAATTTAAATTGGGTTGTCCATAGAGTTTCAGCTCAAGATCTACAGCATTAAAAGCATGACCCTCTACCACTTCAGCTAAAAGGCTAAATTTGATAGATTTCAGAGTTTATGGCCAGCAGGGGCCATTAGATCATCTACTCTGACCTCCTGTATATCTCAGCCCATTACATTTCAGCCAGTTACCTGTATTGAGCCCAGTAACCTGGGTCAGACTGAAACGTTTCAGTACAGTAACTTCTCACTTAACGTTTTAGTTACGTTCCTGAAAAATGCGACTTTAAGCGAAATGATGTTAAGCAAATCCAATTTCCCCATAAGAATTAATGTAAATGGGGGGGTTGGGTTCCAGGGAAATACACTTGACACTCTGTCCTAAAAGTCACAATGAAAAGTTCAGCTTAATATCAATGTATATGCATTATCTGTATAAGACGATGCTTGTTTTGTCAACATTGTTGCTGTCTATTGCATGACTAGAGCCATTCGTTTTCAGTTTTTATTTTATTTAATTTTTCCCAGGAATTTATCAGTGTTAATTACCACAACAACAATAAAAACAGGCAAAAATCAGTGCAAAAAGCTATTAATTTTTCTGGGTAAATATCAGGATTTATTTTGGTGGACAGAAAGACAGGAGAAAAGTATTAAGTAGATTCATGCTTTGAATTCCGTTCATCAGTGTGGTTTGATGCAGAACTAAAACAGAACTCAAAATACGTCACCTCTGAGTTTAAGAAAACAATACATCTCTAATCCCCATATAAAACTTTTCATTTGAATCAACAGTTTACTGTTGTAGACTTAAAACTATTAGCCTATAAATATTTACATTTAAATAATTGGGCCACACCATTTGCAGCGCATACACTCAACTTCATCCATTTCTCCTGGTTTTGTTATTTTTAAACTTTCGAATACTTACTTGTGTTCTGAAACATATTCTGATACAGATTTTCATTTTCTTCCCATTTTAGGGTCTCAGCAGATAACGGTTTAAAGATCTAACATTCTGTGCGTGTCCGTTTGTTTGTTGTGTGCATCTTCTAGACTAAATACCTAGCCTCACCTCAATAGGCAGCTTTGCATATGCACAGATTAATGTATTATTGTAATTTTTATATATATATATATATATATATATATATATATATATATATACACACACATATACATATACATATATATACACACACACACTAATCTCTCTCTCTATATATAAAAATGCAATGTATTGCATTTTGCTAATAAAACAAGTTTTTATGTATTTGAATGATACAAAAGTAGGGTGAAAATTGGAAAAGCTGAATAATACTTTTTGTAAAACCTAGGAATTTTTCAGTAAAAATTGGTTTAAACTGAAAATGAAGGGGCTTACACATGAGCTACAGGCTGTGGCGGTTTTGTTTGTGAGGAGGCAACAAGACATTTACTTAACTCAACCACTGAGTTTTATCAGTGGCAAGAGTAGGAGCCATGCCTCACTGGGGATGAAGAAAGGTCTGAGCTGTAAAAATGAAAGTGAAAGTTGGCGTGTTCCCATTTTGGCACCTAGGCTATGGCAGCTGAGTGGGCTTTTCTTCCCCAGCAGACTATACCACATCTAAGTCCATTTAACTGTGGCTGTTGACACCAATTCAGACTGGAGCAGCCCAGGCTAAGTAAATCCCCACAGGTCCAGGGCCCTGGAATACATCCTATCTCATAAGAGGCAATGTGTTAATAGAAGGGCCTCTTACTTGCTAAGGACTCTGGTAGAAGTCTGGACTTGAAAGCATTTGCCAATTCCAAGGATTAGTGCAAAGATGTGGCAGAGACAGCCATGTCCATCCCAAGTATTCAAGACACCGTGTCCTAGAAAAAAAATCAGTTTTAGTTAAATTATCTATGTAAAACTCTGCATTGGATGGACTAAGAGAAATGCAAAATCCTCTGTAAACATTTGTAACGTAGTTAGAGTAAACTTTTGAAACCTACTGACACAAATTCGACTCCAAAGCCACCAGTCCTGCTTGACTCATTATACTGTTCATGAAATCAGTACATGGCCTGTGGGCTTCTGTTTACAAAAGGCTCTTAAAGCATTTTACTATTTTGCTCATTTCTAATGCATGCACCTGTACCGGGAAAAAAACAACAACAACACACATTTAGAAAAAAGGCAGCTGCTCTATACATATTTTCATTCATAATATATCTGATTTTAATTGTCCCATCTACAACTGTGAGGTAAGGTAAATTCTGAATAAGGAAATAAAAAATACCCTAGAATTAAACTCAATGTCTTTGGCTCAAGGATTTAGTGTTGGATATAGGGCCTTTCATCTTTATGTTGCCGCCCATTTTACTCAGTGTGTACTGATGAAGATGTTACTATGCTGTTTTCAGTACCCTCTTTGAAATGGGTTTTGTAGCGTCAAATCCAGTTCTTAGTAAAAACAACTGTCCACATTACACATCACTACCCATGCAGTTGGCATTAACTGGCTGCTTTTCTTAAGATTAGATGGGGGAAAGACTCTAAAAATTAGATCTGGACACACCACACAGTGCCCCAAACCTTCCTTTATATAAACGGCAATTGGCAACCTCTCCAACTAGCCTCCAAGAACCACCAAACAGGAATCCCCCCCAACCTTCTTCCCCTCTCACTTTTCAAAATTATAATTTAATCCCTTGATCAGAGAAAAACATTAAAGGATTTAAAAGGAAGTTACCAAGACCATCAGGAAGCCTTTATGTTGACCTCAAGAAAGGTCACTACCCAACCACTTCCTAAATTAACCAATATTGTAGAAAACTTTTAATATAAACTTGATTTCTAAGTAAATCTGAGCAAGATGGAGTTCTAGTGTGCAGGGGTTCATATGTGATTTGCTTCATGTTTCCCCAAAAAGTATGGATAAAATATTTGGTGAGTAAGGTGCCCTCTTATCTCCATAGCATATACATTAGTTTGCTGATGCAAGCAAATAAAAACAGAGTTCAGCAGAGGAACTACCCTTGGTTTGACTCGGAAAGAATCTCACTCATGAGCACAGAGACACTCTGACTCCTTTACCAAAAAGGTTATTCTTCCCATATAAAAAGGTTCTTGATTCTTTGCTGGATTCATATGGCAAAACAAAAGTCAATGCAACACTAAAGTCACATAGCGCATCCTTTAGTATTCAAATCATCCAGCAACTGAGCCACCCCAATATCATGCAAGTGACAGTATTCAATTTTACACAAGACATTTACCCACCTACTATCAGAATCTATTGGAATTACATGATTTACACCACCTCAGAAGCTGATCCATTCAGCTTCAGAATAGTTCACTTATCTCAGCTCTCAGTGAGGTAGACAGACCTTGTAGGAAGGAAAGGAAAGTCCAGGCTTGAATTTCTTGAAAACATTTAAAAAAATTTACTTTCCCTAGTCAATTATGGATTATACAATTTGAAGATTAGACAACTGTGAAACCTCTGTTTAAATATTTGTATTGCCATAATATACAGATGCTCCAGTCATATCAAGGCCCCAGTGGGCAGGGCATTGTGCACGCACACACATGATCCCAGCGCTGAAGAGTTAAGAAATGAGTCATATGCAGAAGCACTGGTGTAAAGTTATCTTGAAATGCTGTTAGAATTTGCAAGAATGCCATTTCTTACCTTTATGTCCAAAGGGAGATTCGTAAGTTCCCCAAAATAACAGCCCTCATTCCTGCTTTGGCAGTTAGCAGTAATACAGCAGGCCTCCAGAGTCTGGTGGAAGTCAGGTGAAATCTTGCTGTAGTTGTGTTCACATGGGTAGGCATTATACTTTGAACTCTTATTCTTGCTGTAGTCACAGTCCTGTACAGTGTCTGGGTTCATTATATTTGATTTGTTAATAGAGATTGCTGTTGCAAAAAAAATAATGTAAATCTAAAGGGGTGCATGGAGGGAGGCTATGCTATCACCCAGAGCATGTTTCTTGGTTTCATCTTAATTCTCTCTTCTTTTGATCTCATCCTTTAAAATGATGGGTACTAACCGTGGCAGCAGATTGTGTAATGAGACTGAACAAGTGTTTTTAACTCTAAGGTGCAAGTTTGAATTCAACCCATGTCCGAGCAACGTAGTTTAGAGATATTTGGCAGCTCCTGGGAACAGAGCTGGTGTTTTCAGTCCCGTGCCTAGTAGACAGCTGTTCCATCACGTCACTCACCCTTCTATTTGGCACAGTCAACCTTGGGTGACAGGCTCAGAGAGAAGCCAGTGATTAAATGAGCTGACAATGACATACCACCACCTTCTCTGCCGTCCTCTTCCCCCCCCCCCTCACACATTCTTTCAGCCCCAGTGACCACACACATTATCACTTCCCTCACATGCCCACATCCCCTCCCTGCTTAACTCCCATGCTCATCGCTATGTTCCTTCCTGATGCACAGGTTTTAACCCACCCTATGGACAGTGCCATTCTATTGAACCTGCTTGAATCTTGCAGCCCCCTCTGGGAAAGCACAGGAGGTTCATCAGTGGGAAAAGCTTCTGCCCACATAGGCCAAGAGAGGGTGGTACAAGGCTCTCCCTGGCTCCACCATAATAAGGATTGGGAGAGGAGAAGACTTAGAGAGGATGCCTCAGGAGTAGCTCTGCTTCTGAGGCAATTTCTCCCTCAGGCAAGCCTCCTGTCCACCAGAACAAGTTGGGCCAAGACGACCACTGAGGAGAATGAAGGTCTCCCACAGAGACATGAGTCACTCACCAATCAATCCTCATGCCACCTTGAGCCTCATCTCTGGCTCCTCACACAGTGGTGCATGGTGTGCTGGTGGAAGTGAGGCAAAAGTAGCATTAGGAGTCTTGAATTGGCTCTCTGTAGTACCAGACAGGTATAGCATAGACAGTCCAGTTGCTGTAGGACTATACCTTGTCAGGTATTCTAGGCTTCCCCAGCAGCCACCACACACTCATTCCTTTCCTGGTACTTCCCATGCTGGTACTTTATCCCAATGGACACTTTTGCTCCTCAAGGAGGCCCCTACATGTATTCCTCCACAACCTGGCACGCACAAGGCCTCACTGCTGAATACAGATATGCTGGTAGTCTGACTATGCAACTGTGTTAGGGTTTTGTACTGCCACACACAGTAGGATAAGTGCAAGTGTCCTTTTTAGGGTGGAAAGGCCTTTCAAAGAGGAAGGATCTACAGCATTTCCTAAAAATGGTCAGACTTCACATAATCTCTTCCAGAAATTTGTTCCAGAGCAAGATTCCTTGATTGAGAACATTTTGTACACAGTTCTTGGATAATTCATCTTTGATTAATGCCCTACAAGATTCATCAGAGACTGAATTTTGCTCTATGTTACTGGGGCTTGGTCTGTTAGTTGCTTTGAAAATTAGGGTCAAAAAGACAAATTGTTACCAGAAGCTGCCTAGGAGCCAGTGGAGGGATTTGAGCAGGGGGCTGATATGCTCATGTCCTAGACCATGGAGAACAGGCAGCTACACCCTACACGACCTGGAATTTGTGAATGGACTTCACAGCATCCAAAAATCAAAAGCAAAGTACAGAAAATTAGAGATATATGAAGAGTACATGTTAAATATAGAAACAAAAACCAAACAAAAAATACTAAAAGTTCCTCTATTTTGCACTTTAAATGCAAATCCTACTATTGAACTAGAATATACCTCTATGTTTCAGATCAGAACCTAGTTAATGGGGAGTAGGTCTGAATGAGTACTGCTGAGATACTTTTACTTCATTCCTTAATAGAGAATTGTTGTAGTAAAGTCCTGATGTTAGAAATGGATAGTGTGACAAAGTTCCTCCTCTACCTTGGTGGGTCCTGCGCTTATTGGTGGATTTGCTCGCTTCACAGATTCACCCTGTGGGTCAGGAAACAGTCCAGAGACCTTCCCCTCTGGTAGAAGCTATAGTCCAGGTCAATTCCTCCTATGTTTGATCAGGAGTTGGGAGGTCTGGGGGGGAACCCAGGCCTGCCCTCTACTCCGGGTTCCAGCCCAGGGCCCTGTGGACTGCAACTGTTTAGAGTGCCTCCTGGTACAGTTGCATGAAATCTACAACTCTCTGGGCTACTTCCCCAGGACCTCCTCCCAACACCTTTTTTGTCCTCACTACCGGACCTTCCTCCTGATGTCTGATAACGCTTGTACTTCTCAGTCCTCCAGCAGTACGCCTACTCACTCTCAGCTTCTTGCACACCTCTTGCTCCCAGTTCCTCACACACGTCCTCTCCCTGGCTTAACTGGAGTGAGCCCTTTTATAGCATCAGAGGGGCCTTAATTAGAGTCAGGTGCTTAACTGCCTCACCTGACTCTTAGCAGGTTAATTGGAGTCAGGTGGTCTATTAGCCTGGAGCAGCCCCTGCTCTGGTCACTCAGGGGACAGAAAACTACTTAGAGTGGCCAGTATATCTCCCTTCTGCTACTCTGCTGTTCCCAACTGGTCTGGGTCTATCACAATAGATTACCACAGCCACAGCTCACACCTGGTCAGATGGAAATGGACATAGATGGGTACTGCAGTATGGAAACTATCTACTATGGGGGCAGGGTAAGAAGGACCCCAAGGCTGTGGGCCAATTTAACAAGAAGAGGACAGCTGCCCCAATAATTTGAGCTGTTATGAAGGAGAGAGTTTCTTAGTACTGTACTTCTTAGCATCATTATCTCAGTGTTAGCCAGGTACAGCTTTAGGCCGCTCTCCCCATCCAAGCTAGGGGGGAAACACAGGTTAAGTGTCACATAAGTGAGACTTAGACCTGAGTGTTAACCACATATGGTGGCACTTCCAGTCCAGACCACCACAAGCTCTCCCAGGTCCCTGATTTGTCAGGGGCTGAAGAAAGCGGACAACCCCTTAGAAGATGGTCAATTATGTAATCAATTCAATTTGAAAGATTAAAAGCAAAGTAACTTCTATTGTATAAAATCTAGGACTACCGAAAGAGATTCTCCATTGCTCATTCCATAAGAGAACACTTGAGATTAAGGAGTGGGGAGGAATGGAGAAAATGCAACTGGAAGATACAGAAAAGCATCAGTCTATTGGAAATAACGATCAACAGGAAACATGCACACTTAAGTTTTATTAGCAGTGACTATTTAGTGCAATACATTTACTCACATAGCAGCTGTTCAGATCCAACACATACCATTTATTTTAAGAATTAATAAGAGCACAAGTAACCCTCTAGTGTAGTGCATGTGCACATGGGCACCATGCTGATGCACATGCTCTGTCAATTGCTAGAGTATGTACACATACCTAATTTGCACTGAGAAGTTGCAAAATTGGAGAAAAAAGTTCACAAGATTTCAGTTTTAAGGTGACCAGAGTAACAAAATCAAATAAAGATTTGAGAAGAACAGTTTTGTCTCTGCAGTACTGTGCCCCTTAATTTTGTAAGTTTAGGCAAGAGGGTGTACTTTTGTAGTTAAAAACTCAACCCCCTCATGCATGCCTCTTGTCCTTTCCTTTCTTATCCTCCTCATTCCCTTTCGCTTGACAGTTTGTATTTAAAAATTTACATTGCAAGGTATACATTTCATTATGCATTGAACAGGTAACATCAGCACTGAATTGTTTAGTTATTCTATTAGAGGCTTCCAAGCATTAAAATCTTTTGTATTGTACACTCAAGTACTAGGCAGACTAACAGAAATGTTGACCAAAAAGTAAAAAAATTGAAACCTTTGGGATTTAGGAATATGCAATCAATCTGGTTCCCTCCCACCCCAAATTGAATTATAATACAAGGTGACTAAAATAAATGGAGTACTGCTGATTGGTCAAATTAATAGTTTTATTTCCATCTGTTAAAGAATTATTTGCCTACCAGTAGAGTCTAAAGTAGATCTGACATACAGACAGATAAACAAATAAATACAGGAAAATTTGAACTATAGACAATGACAAGTGAAAAACATACATTTACATAATCAAAAAAATCTTTATATTATCCATCAGTTCTTGCAAATGTCATGAGCTACACTGAGCACTGCCTTTACTGGAAATTAAAATATAGCTATTTCAAGTTTTTTAAAATTATAATGCAACTTTAACATTTGCCATTTTGATATTGAAAATTTAAAATTTGTTTTCAAGTACACAAAATGTGGCACTTAATAGGGATCACAAAAGTTAAAAAAAAAAAACTTCTTGTTGAATATTCTACAGTTTGTTGTATCTAAAGTCCAAGTAGGTTTATATATTGATATGCAAGCTATAAAGAGATATTTACATGGTGGAAACTGTGCAAAAACACAATTCAAACTAAGGCTAGTACTCAAATTAGAGATGTAGGGACATGCTACTCAACCACAACCCCAGACTTAATCCCTTACATTTATATGCTCTTATTGCCTTCCCTGTACACAGTAATTTAAGTATGATGGCTCAGATATGAGAGCCATTTACCTTAATTTAGAAGCTATTGGGAGGTTTTAATAGTCAAGTGTATGTGGCCCTGAATTACTAGACAGCGTCATGGTGGGCTGCTTTTTCTGCATGTGACAGATGCTTCTGAACAATTTTAAGAGAATAAAGTTTTTGCTCAGTTTGTCTTCCAAGACATGCAACAAAAAAACAAAACAAAAAACACCCCACAGGTTTTTCTATAAACAAAAGATACAGAAATTAATTGCACGATCATGAAAATATTTTAGGAAAGTCTTCATTCAGCACTAGGTTTAAATAATTCAGTGCAAGAGAGCAATTACTGGCGATTATATCCTTTTAATATGTAGAGAGTATTGCCAGGGTGCATAGGTTGCAGTACAGCAGGCTTTTCCATGTAACACAAACTCTGATTATATAAGGATGAGAGTAGTGCAAGTATTACATTTCTCCAGGGTAAGTCACCATACTGCTACATAAAGACCATATTCTGCACGCTGAAGATTCTACAAAACATTGTGTGGTCTTGGATAGACACCTCTTCAAAGTTTAAATGGCTAATTAGAGCAGCTTCTTTAATTTAAAACAATCCATTCTCCTACTGATGGAGTAGTAAGATAATAATTACATACCTCTTGAAATTCTGTTTTCGGAAGTCTTGGGGAGAGGGGTAAAAAGAAAAATGTGAAAAATTTATTCTGAACAGTCTTCGAAGTAGCTGGCAGTTTATTTTTGTTCATGTTTCACAGACTAACCTCCAGTCTTAAAGATGCCTTGATAAATATTGTTATAATATTGTATTGTATTGTGGAACAAAACATTGGCCCAAGTGTCAGGTATGTACAGAGATCAAAGAAAACTGATGTTAACATCTTGCCCACATATAGAAGTATTACAGTTAAATGCATCATCAATTCACCCAAGCACCATATCTCCTCGTAATTTTGTGCTGAAATAAAAATTCTATTGTATAGCACTCAGCAGTCAGTCCTGAAAATGGTAAACTGGTTAACGGTGCAGAGTCAGATGCAGCTTTTTGACACAACATGCACCTGACCAAAAACATTTATTTATTTTAAAAGAGCTATACAAGCTTTATTGCACATTTTAATCCTCAGGACAATGAGTGACCAATTAGACTGCACTCTTTCAGCATTCCTACCCCCATATCATTAATACCAAGCCAGTGATTGAAGCCTAAATTACATATATTTAAGATTAAACATATCAGTGTACTGTTAGCATTGTATAGGTCTAAAACCTGTCAGTATAGAAGCAGAATACAAAGCAAAGTGAATGTACTGAACTTTAAACATTACACTAGGTATACTTTAGAGAGGACCAAGATTTGTCTCGTCTGATGTTCAGTTGAGAATAAGGAAAACCTTTTTATAAATAGCATGCCCAGAGAAAAGCATTTATTTACTGCTCAGCTATGATGGTAGGAAAGCACTGAACAGTATTAAAGCAAGAAGTCATCACACCACAGATTAGGAAACACTTCAATACTGTGATTCAAATCAAGTAATTCTTGGGCCGTTAAGATAGACTGGAAATTAAATACTTTCATAATGTAAAAGTTGCAATTTGGCGATCTACTCTAGACCTCATAGAGCCCATAAGTATAGGTCTGCAAGACTTCCAGTTAAAGAAAGGTTAGTGGCTGGCTAACAGCACATTAGTTCAATGCATTACCCTGATATACAATTTAATATTTATTACATTAAGTTTTTGCCTGTCACACAACTCATTCTATTTGGACAAACTGCACTGCAGGTAAAACTACATGCTTCAGCAGCAGAGTGCTCTCCAGTAATTTGCCGCCTGCCACCCACATCATGATAAGATTAAAATGAAAGCATTTATTCATACTGTAGGCAATGTAACTTATTTATCTGGGGGGGGGGGGAGGGGAAAGGGAGCACGAGTAATTACAAGCATTTAAGAAATATTAAAAAAAAAATCCAGAACTCATGTTCAAGCACTTCAAAAGAAGTAGAGGGAAACAGAACATCAGCTGCTTCGTTGGTGACACATACCGACCTGTGTTTGCAGACCTTCAAGAACTTTTAACACGAACAAGTGACAAAAGAAGCTACTTTTGACGGTATGACTGGACCATAAAAAAGCGGTTTAGATATGTACAAGTTAATTCTCCAAAAATCCATTTTACTACAATTGGGTGGGCATACAACCTGTTGCTCCTTTAATCTTCAAGGCATCACAAATGCATGACATTTTCATCAAGATCCAGTTGAGGCTGTCCTGAGAAGAATTCAAGTGCTTATATATAAATTGGATGGTACTGTTTGTGATTGAGTTTTTTCCTACAAGTTGGGCAAGAGTTAGCATTTCTAAGGGAGTCACGGAGGCACTGACTACAGAAGACATGGCCACATTTGGTTGACACGATAAGTCGTCCACTTTGTACAATCTGAAAGAAGAAATTATAAAGCTGAAGTCTATGAGAAAGGCTTTGCACAAGAGCAATATTAGATTACATAACAACTGTGTAAGAGCAAATCTTTGCAATCCATAATATTCGGTGACTTTAGCGCTGTTTATTCAAGACTTAACATGGAAACATGTATTGTCATCAGCTGGCTCTCAAGAGTAAGCTACCCGTAACAAATATACTGTCAGATATGATGTTTTTATGATATATGGCTGAACATATCAGATTTTTACCATTTAAATACTTTCAAAATTTATCAATTCAGAGTCTTAGTCACTAGGAGCAGTCAGTGAGGTACTGTTTAGTAGCATGTTTGTCAACTTGAGAATGGAAGAGTCTACTAATGCAGGTAGTAAAGGAATATTAGAAACTGAAATATGCTACATTATCATAATTACTTTATTCTTCTATTAAGGAAACGGAATATTAAAAAAGCTCCTGGAGAAGATGCTATCACCCTTATGCACTGACTTAAAAACTAAGATTTTCTCTAATGGGTACAATAGTTTGACTCTCCAAATACAACTAGCTAACAAGCTTAGTGATTCTGTACCTCACATTTAAATTCTTCCTTCAGTGGAACAAAAAAATATTGTAGACAAGGTGTAGATTCTTACCTCTGAATATCCATCCATGCAAATTGGACAACTAACGGTACCTGAAGGCCTAAAAAACCCCCAAAACAATATGTTAGTTCCATTATGCACTGGAAACTTCAGACAATAATATCTGGTTATTTTGTGTCCTTGTGTTTGCCTCAAGCAAGAACCTCTTCTCCTCAAGAAACTAGGCTTTAGGCCAACTTCTATTATACTGAATCAAATGCTCACCTGGGGCATGCTCATGTTAGACTCTCAATTTGTTACATTAATGAGATTAGGGTCTCCTACACCTCATAGGAGAAGGCCCTTATTTTCATTCATCCTTTTCATGTTTACCATTTCTTCCCCCTCATCCCCACTGTAATTGTCCTAATAACAAAGAAGTAACTTTTGAAAATAGTGGTAATTTACAGCACTGTACAGGTTACACGTAGCATATAGAAGGGAAAGGCAGTCTCCAGAAACTTTTTGGAACAGAGTTCACAATTCTAAGAACCAGCTGTTCCTTGCAGAAGCACATTGTAACAGGTTAACTGAACTACTCCAAGTTCTTTCATTTTAGAACAGCATGCAAACATTTCAACTCCAAATCCCTCTCCTGGCTGAGGCTCATCACATCATCTCATATACCAAGCAACAAAACCACATAAACTATTAGATAAGAAGTAAATAAGCAAAGAAGGGGGCTGGAAGGAGTATGGGCGCTCATGACCTTACTGAGTATGAACTGAGTGATCATGGAGAGCACAATGAAGCCCGCTTGAAAATTTTATTATTGTTTATTTCAAGCTCTGTTGAGTTTCCCTTTAACATTCTCCACTGCAGATATTTTCACCAGTGGCTGGACTGCTGAAGTTGATGGCAGTGATAACATGCTAGAATATAGGCACATATTGGAGTGTAACACCACTCAAGGTGGATAAAAATTTAAACACTGGTATATTTTTAAAAACAAACCTACCTAAAATTAAATTTGAAATGAATACAGCCTATGTTAAGGCCTAAACTTCTCAGAATGATTTATATTAAATGCAAAAATTAATATTAAGCAGTACGTTTCTTGCCAAGTTTTAAAGAAAGTTAACCACTGCACTGGTGGAAGCTATTGGCTAAACATCTGAAATCAGTGTTTGTTGAAGTGCTAAGCCAGCTTTTGATTGCACTTAGTCTCTGCACTTGCAGAAGAGGTTGTTTTTGGTCACTTCAGTTTATTCAACTAGTTCACTTTAGTGACTAATTCATTCAAAGTTCAGAAAGCAATTGGGAGTGGTAAGAGCAGAAAATCTTGTTTTCATCTTCCAGTCTTCTAATAAAAGGTAGGTGTGAGGAGGCTACTACTAGTTCTAAAAAAAATCTTCCAGGACATGGTGACCAGAAACAATCCGTTCACTTCATCAACTACAGACACATACTTCCCCTTTGTTTAAAAAATTCAGTTAAATTTTAAATGCAAAACAAGTTGATAAATATGCTGGATAAACCTTATGTCAGGTAATTTAACAAACATTTAAAATGCTGTTTTTGTGCATTCTGAATTGTGTTTGAATTTCCATCCAGAGATGGACACAAATCACAAGTAAAAATAGAAAATCTGTATAAAAGTAAAGCTATAATTACTTAAATAAACATGCATACAGTATTTCCTTTGGGTAAGCAAAAAGAAACACCAAATTTAGTGTCAAGGCTATATTTCATTTCAAATAATACTTTAATGGTTACCAAATAATGAGAAAAAAAGCAAGCACAAATTACAATAGATTTAAAATCAAGCCTTCCTACTCGCTGATATAAATCACTGATTTTAATCATGATTTATATCAATCCATCCTGACCACACTCCAGGACCATTTATGTCATTCGTACCCAGCTTCATAGAAGATTGATAGCTCTAGGGATGGCAGAACACAGAAGCATTTAGATGTGCACTCTCATGTCCATTATATTTAGCAATTTCAGATCTACACTTAAACACAAGATGGTCGGTTTCAAGTAAGCCATATTATTGTCTTGCATAGGAAATTTTTGAAAAAAGTGATCCAAAATAAACTGGGAAAATAGGTTGAAATAAAAGATGGACAATTTCTGATTAACACCAATATTCTGTCTTAGGAAGGGATTTTCCCCTACGCTACTGACCCCTGTATATTGCTACAGCAGTGCATAGGGCTTTAGAAGTGCATCATGTGGGGTGGGAGGGAGTTGTCCGGGCACAGGCACTATCTACAACAACCACAGGCTGCCCTACTCAGCCTCCCAGCAAGTCCCAGAAAAGGGGCTATGGCAGGGGCAGGAGGAGGAATGGCAGGGATGGGGTGATGGAGTTCCCAGGGCAAAAGAAGCATGCTGCGCCTTTTGCAAGTTATTCGTATCACAATTCATCTCGCTTTATATATGCAAGTCCTCAGCCACCGAAGTGTAAATGGCTATAAGCTACCTGAGAGGTAGACAGAATAGTGGATTTGTATATTAGCATTTAAACTCTATGACTCAAGACAAAAGTTAGTTTCATGGTCTTATTCCATTACGCAATGATCAAGCTATCTACTATCCCAAATAAGGTAAACCCAAATAATGTCTGGTGACCAACAGATTCCAGTAGTTGGGGGGAGCCAGATTTTTAGGTCAGAAGTGACCTTTTGGCATTTTTAAAAGTTTGCACAATGGTTACTTGCAGCCAGTGTAGTTTTCCCCTTGCTTTAGTGAGCACTGAATTCACATCACACACAAAGCTACATGCTGATCCTCAGAAAGTTTGAATCACTTCATTGGCAGTGTTCAGACACATCTAACACTATCATTCCTTCAGGGTTAATTTGAAGGGGCTGCCCAATCAGCTTCCTGTCCAATAATTGTACCGCTTGAGGAGCTCAGACCTATTATGTGCTGCCTGAGCTATTGCTTTCAAACAGAGTTTTTAGACTTCAAGCTATTTTATGCCTCTTCTCAGCCTCTGACCTACAGCTTCCACCTGCAGATCTCTGTGCCAGAGAAGAAGTGTTAAAAGCAGTAATATGCAGATTAGATATTTATATAGGTGAGGGGAAAGGAAGAAATGTGTAACACAGAATTGAAGACTACACTAGATTTAGTAGAATAACTGAATGCTGGAATATTCCTTCTACATGAAAATGTTGTGCCTGAATTTGGTGACTGGGAGTTTCTAGACAACAAAAAGACTGGCCATCCTACCTGGCAAGTTTAGCGAAGAGAGCTCTTAGAGAAAAAAGTTGAAAGGTTTTCCCCAAAAGTAGTTTTCAAAGTCAGAGGGATCCCTAGAGAGAGAGGTTACATGAAGATGGCTAGCTAGCTCAATTATAAAAAAAAAATTAAATGTGTCTCTCTAGGTTTTAAATTTAGAACGATCGGGGGAAACAAGAGAGGGCTGCTTAGTCTTGAAATCATCTGGCACCCTCATTCTCCTCTTATCCCCTTCTTTTGGGAATCAGTAGGCATTAGTTCTTGTAGGGACTAAAATTTAAAAAGCTCTGCAGGATGAAGGATCCTTTTTGCATTTGTGGACATGGAAAGAAAGATTTATTTTCAAATAATATGGAAAGCCTGTGATAGTGTAATTATATTTCTATTATACACTGAAGTTTGTATTATAATCTTGGCATATTCTAATCAAAGAAAGGAGGAAAGTGACTACAGCTAAACTGTATTTAATTAATTATTGAACATTAGCTTAATTCAGCAATTCAAATTGGGATTCTGATGGTAGACAGATGAATAGATTCAGTCTCAGGGCTATAATTACATTACATGATTCTAGTGATAAACTGTATACCCTTTGGGAACATATTCCTTGTTTTACCCCAAGGTAAATGTATAGGTAATCATTGTATGAATTATGCTCGTACATGGGTACTTAAAGAACTAGCTGAAGCAATCTCATGGAGAATGGGCAAGGTCCCAGAAGGTGGGAGAAGGAAAACATAGTATCTATCTTTAAATAAAGAAAGAAAGAAAATCACCTGCGGAGTTATAGCCCAGTCAGCCTAACCTTGGTATTTGGAAAGATACTGGAACAAATGAAACAATTTATAAACACCCAGAGGATAACAGGGTTATAAGAATAGCCAGCATGGATTTGTCAAGCACAAATCATGCCAAACCAACCTATTTTCCTTCTATGACAGGTCTAGTGGATATGAGGAAGCAGTTTAAGTGACGCATCTTGATATCCATAAGGCTTTTGTTACAGTCCCACATGACATTCTCATAAGCAAACTAGAGAAATTTGATCTACGTGAAATTATTATAAGGTGGGTGCACAATGGCTGAAAGACCATACTCAGTAGTTATCCATAGTTTGCTGTCAAACTAGGAGGGTGTATCTAGTGGGGTTAGTCTTGAGAGCAGAACTATTCAATATTTTCATTAATGACTTGGATAATGGAGTGGAGAGTATACTTATAAAATTTGCGGATGATGCCAAGCTGGGAGGGGTTGCAAGCACTTGGGAGAACAGGATTAGCGGGCAAAATGACCGTGACAAATTGAACAACTAGTCTAAAGTCAACATAATGAAATTCAATAAAGATATGAACCAAATACTACAATTAGGAAGGAGAAATCAAACGCACAGCTACAAAATGGGGAATAACAGGCTACATGGTAGTACAGCAGAAAAGGTCTGGAGCTTATAGTGGATTACAAATTGAATGAGCAACGTGATGCAGTTGAAAAAAGGCTAATATTCTGGGTTGTATTAACAGAACTGTTATAGTTACGACATGGGATGCAACTGTCCCACTCTATTCAGCACAGCTGAGGCCTAAAATGGGAGTACTGTATCTAGTTTTGGCCACCATACTTGATAAAGATGAGGAGAAATTGGAGAGAGTTCAGAGGAGAGCTATAAAAATGATGAAATGTTTAGAAGAAAAATCTTGGTGGGTATTCTCACTTCCTGTAGGTCACCTGTGAAAACAGTTACCTACCTCACTGTGGTCCTTGAGCTTTGTATGAAAGAACAATGCTGTAAGTTACAATTTGTGGCTTTTGATTAGCATTTCCTCTTGCCATGTCACTGAATTGTGTCTTCAGTTGACTTTTAATCCAAAAAATAAACCAGCTATCGTCTCAATATTTAAATATATTGTTCCATTTTTTCCTTATTTCAATAGCAGCTTTACTATTCCCATTCTCTCATAAAAGGAGAAGATATGAAGCTTAGAATAGGTTAACAGTGTCAAAAAAGTTTCTAAGCCACATACAGGATGCCATTTCACTCCTTTTCAGTATGACAAGGTTTTTGATTTTTTTTTTTTTTTTTTTTTTTTTTTAAAAACACACATACACTACATTTTACATGTCAACAGGAAGTTTCATAGGGTACATACCTTGAACTTGCAGTTTCATCCTCCAGTGTTTCTAAATCTCCAGACACCTTGTTTGTTACGTATACATCATTATCTCTTGATTCATCTTCATCATCACTACTTAATACACAGCTGTCAGATTGCCGTTGGCTTCTTAACCCAAGATTTCTCCGTTGACGTTGATTCTCTACAATTTAATTTTGTTAAATTAGGTGTATTTCCAGGATTTTATAGTGTAATTTCTGCAATGTATTAAATATGCACTGTTATATAACTATTTAAATGGACAAATCTGTATTTAGTTTAACTATTTAAAAGCAAGTTTACTTGTGAAACTTAACACTTCCAACTACCCCAAAAAAATTACAGAATTGTATATTAAAACAGAATTTAGCCTAATTGCTAATTTGCTCTTACTCCCACTAGAAGAACAGATATGACTCTTAAGCCTTTTCTACATCGGTAGATTTGCCTTCACAATTATGCCAGTACTAATGTAGTTATACCAATGTATTATGCAGCTAAATTTCATATAGACAAGTCCTTAGATATGGCATCCTGTTACACACATGAGCAGTTACTGTAAATAAATTAAAGTGTTCTGGGGGAAGAGACAGGGGCTAACTTTACAACTATCACAGCAAAGTAAGGGATAAGTAATAAAAGAGCTGGGATAGCAGCATGCAGGCAGCTTTTTAAAAGAATAGGATAACAAATCAGGAGTGGATGATAACCTTGCCAATTATATAAACTGCCTAAATCTAGGCTATTGACTCCAGTATTCAGTTGCAGCTCTTAAGGATTATCCATATGCAGCACAGAGCCTTATTCATGTTATACAGAGGTTTTTTTTGCTGGTAATGATGTTGCCTAATGCTTTCCTTAATAGATCTTATTTTCAGTTGTTTATATTGCCAAACTAACCATTTGGGCTGAATTTCCCCATTCCATGTGTCTGATTCTGGATGAATATTTTAGAAAATTTCACCAAAACAGTGTAACTATTTCTGAGAACCGGTTAGGGAACAGTATCTTAGAGACTAAAAAAAAATTGTACACAGTTTCACTGAGAAACTATTGCCTTCATGCTTTGGAGCAGGGTACTGACGTGTGTGGGTGTGGTCAGTCGGTCACTGGTGTCAGCAATTTGGCTTTTGCAGCTCAATGGAAAAATACACCCAAGTTTGTCCAATTTATAAACTTCTGAAAAAGTCTGTTTGTACATGCTTAGCAGAAGCTTGTCAGAGTTGATACTGGAATTCTCAGAAGTTTCCATTTAAACTAACCACAGTTCATGACTAAGGCTTATGAGTTTGTCATGGATTCCATGACCTCCGTGACTTCTGCAGCAGCAGATGCAGCTGGCCCGGGCCATCTGAGCAGCTCAGGCAGCCCCTGGGCCAGCCGCTACTGGGGCAGTCTCAGGCCACTGCGACACCCCCCCTTCCATCCCCTGGCAGCAGGAGTTTCAACGTGAGAAGGGGCTCAGGGGTGTGGGATGAGCCATGGGAGGGGGTGAGGGCTCTGGGCAGCACTTACCTTGGGGACCTCCCCAGAAGCGATGACATATCCCTCCCTCAGCAACTAGCTCCGCATGCTGCGTCCACCCACATGCACCGCCCCCGCAGCTCCCATTGGTCATGGTTCCCGGCCAATGGAAGCTGCGGAGCTGGAACTTGGGGAAGGAGCAGCATGCGGAGCTAGGAGCTGAGGGGAGGGACATGTCGCTGCTTCCGGGGAGCTGCAAGGAGCCAGGTAGGGTGTCTGCCATCCCCATCAACCCCCACCAGGGGTCCCACCAGCTCCTCAACAAACACCCACAGCACCCACGGGTCACCCTGGGAGCACCCATGGCACACCCTAGGCTGCCCCCAAGATTTAGTCAGGGGTATATGGTACAAGTGATGAACAGGTCACGGGCCATGAATTTTTGTTTACTGCCCATGACCTCTCCATGACTTGGACTAAAAATACCCATGACTAAAATGTAGGCTTCTTCATGATCACACAGCTCAAATGTGCTGACAACTTCCCATAAAGCCATCTGCAGTTCTCTCAGTTGCAAAATTCTGTATTGTGGATCTAAAGGGTCCTATCCTGCTAATGATGCAGTTAGGGACCATACTGGTCCCTAAAAATGGAATTTTCTTGTTTGCGTTTTAAAATGTAGAAAATGATATAAAAACATGTCAAAAGAATAACAATGTTACAAAGTCAAGTGCTCAATAGTTAGGAAATGCCAGAATAAAGGTGTAACCTTAATTCGGTCCCCTTCTGTGCATGCATTATGATGCAGTCTTTATCATCATCAAACACTTTTTCCATAGGATGTCTGCCTTATTCAGTGCACAGGAAAGACTGTGCTCATTGAATGAGCAGCTATTCAATATTTATTTTTACATGCATCATAATACATCTTATTTATGACCCCCCGCCCTTCAGATCTTGCCCTAGATACAAAATGCTAAATTTCGTCATGGCCTTTTTCCATGATGCTCATCACTGTAGTATCTGTGTACTTCACAAATGTTAATGAATTTGTCTTCACCACACCCGTGAGGTAAAATGGTATTATTGGCCCTATTTAACAGGAACCAAGGCAAAGAGAAATTAAGCTCAAGAGCATCCACTAATTTTGGATAAGAACGGCCATACTGGGTCAGACAAAAAGGTCCATCTAGCCCAGTAGCCCTTTTCTGAACCTTTTCCAAAATCAATACATCTTTTCTGAAATGGGGTGACCACATCTGCACACAGTATTCAACATGTGGGTTTACCATGGATTTATATAGAAGCAATAGAATATTTTGTTTTATAATCTATCCCTTTCCTAATGATTCCCAACATTCCGTTCGCTTTTTTGACTGCCACTGCACATTGAGTGGATGTTTTCAGAGAACTATCCACAATGACTCCAAGATCTGTTTCTTGAGTGGTAACAGCTAATTTAGACCCCATCATGTTATATGTATAGTTGGGATTATGTTTTCCAATGTGCATTACTTTGCATTTATCAACATTAAATTTCATCTGCCATTTTGTTGCCCAGTCATCCAGTTTTGAGAGATCCTTTTGTAGCTCTTTGCAGTCTGCCCGGGACTTAACTAGCTTGACCAGTTTCGTATCATCTGCAAATTTTGCCAACTCACTGTTTACCCCTTTTTCCAGCAACAAAGAGTCCTGTAGCACCTTATAGACTAACAAATGTATTGAAGCATAAGCTTTCGTGGGTGAATACCCACTTGGTCAGACGCGGGTATTCACCCACGAAAGCTTATGCTCCAATACATTTGTTAATGTATAAGGTGCTACAGGACTCTTTGTTGCTTTTTACAGATCCAGACTAACATGGCTACCCCTCTGATACTTAACACCCTTTTTCCAGATCATTTATGAATATGTTGAATACGACTGGGCCCAGTACAAACCCCTGAGGGACACCACTATTTACGTGTCTCCATTCTGAAAACTGACCATTTATTCCTACCCTTTGTTTATCATCTTTTAACCAGTTACTAATCCATGAAAGGACCTCCCCTCTTATCCCATGACTGCTTACTTTGCTTAAGAGCCTTTGGTGAAGGATCCTGTCAAAGGGTTTCTGAAAATCCAAGTATACTATATCCACTGGATCACCCTTGTCCACATGCTTGACCCCCTTAAAGAATTCTAGCAGATTGGTGAGGCATGATTTCCCTTTACAAAAATCACGTTGACTCTTCCCCAACAAATTATGTTCATCTATATATCTAACAACACTGTTCTTTACTATAGTTTCAACCAGTTTGCCCGGTACTGAAGTCAGGTTTACTGGCCTGTAATTGCCGGGATTACCTCTGGAGCCCTTTTTAAAAATTGGCGTCACATTAGCTGTCCTCCAGTCATTTGGTACAGAAGCAGATTTAAATGACAGGTTACAGACTACAGTTAGTAGTCCTGCAATTTCACATTTTAGTTCCTTCAGAACCCTTGGGTAAATATCATCTGGTCCTAGTGACTTCTTATTGTTAAATTTATTAATTTGTTCCAAAACCTTCTCTAATGACACCTCAATCTGGGACAGTTCCTCAGATCTGTCACCTAAAAAGAACAGCTCAGGTTTGGGAATCTCCCTGACATCCTCAATTGTGAAGACCAATGCAAAGAATTCATTTAGTTTCTCCTCAGTGGTCTTATTGTCCTTGTGTGCTCCTTTAGCATCTTGATTGTCCAGAGGCCCCACTAGTTGTTTAGCAGGCTTCTTGCTTCTGATGTACTAAAAAAAAAAATTCTTGCTATTACTTTGAGTCTTTGGCTAGCTGTTCTTCAAATTGTTTTTTGCCCTTCCTAATTATATTTTTACACTTCATTTGCCAGAGTTTATGCTCCTTTCTATTTTCCTCACTAGGTTTTAACTTCCACTTTTTAAAGGATGCCTTTTTGCCTCTCACTGCTTCTCTTACTTTGGTGTTTAGCCACGGTGGTTCTTTTTTGGTTCTCTTACTATGTTTTTTAATTTGGGGTATACATAAGTTGAGCCTCTATCACGGTGTCTTTAAAAAGTTTCCATGCAGCTTGCAGGGATATTATTTTTGGTGCTGTATCTTTTAATTTCTGTTCAACCAATCTCATTGGTTGGATATCCAACTTGAGGCACAAGGACCTGACTTTTCAGCATTTTATAGCCCTGGGTATATTCAGAATAGAGGTTCCACTGACTTCAGTTGCAGCTGAGAGTGTTCAGCACATCCACAAGTCAGGCCTCAACTATCACAGGTTGAGCTCTTAGAAGATAAGCACACTATTAATGGCCACCTTTAAAATAGAATCAAGTTTTCCAGGGCAGCATTCAGGGCCATAGATCATGAGATTATCCTCGCTCCCTGCAGTCTTCTGCCTCATTCACTACATACCTTTCAATTTCTGAAAGACGGGGGGGTGGGGGAGGGGAGGCAAAGGTCCAACAGACAACAGCATAATTCATCGCGTAACCTTGGTTCATTCCTGTGCACCATCATTCAGTGCAATGAATGAGACGGTTCTGTGGAAAATATATAATTTGATCAGGTAACTGAAATCTATCACAATACCTATGAACCAGGGGAGTGAAGTAAGATTGCATGGACAACTGTAATTTTGGCATTTCCTGACTTTGCAACCTTAATGTTCTTTTAAGTTTTGTGTATGTAATATATGGAGTCTTGGAATGAGCATTTCTCTATAAAGTCTTTAGTAGAAACCTGTAGTAGTGTCCCACCACATACACACAAGCCAGGGGATTGGAGGGAGCATTTGAGATTTTGGCCAAGTTCCACTTTATTGCAGACCAACAAATTAGACTTTGTATCTTCAAGTTTATTCTACTTTCTCAAACTATATGCACTACCATGTGTGGTAAGAGTGTTGAGAATTGTATTAAGGGACAATGACCACATTGGGGTTATTTCACGAAATAAGTGCTGATACAGCACATTAAATCTTCAGATGCTGTATTAAATAGTAGTATAAACCCAGGGAGCATTTCCTTAGCATGAGTGTGTTAATTACTAGTAATTAAAAGCAATAAAGTTGATTTGGTTTCACTGACTAGTTTAGTTTGACACTGTAAGCAATATATACCTGAAGACAAATGACAGACAATTTTAAATGGGGGCTAGTGGAAAGCATATTCTTGCTAGCAAGGTGTGCACATACCATACAATGCATTACAAAATGGTCACAATTCTGTTATCAGTTGGGAATACATGAAATAGGACTACTCACCTTCAACAATCTTGTATTAACATGAGGGAGAGAAGAGGGAAAAACAAAAAAAACAAAACCACAATTAAACTTTGTTGTG
Organism: Trachemys scripta elegans; assembly: GCF_013100865.1. Classification (NCBI taxonomy): domain Eukaryota; kingdom Metazoa; phylum Chordata; order Testudines; family Emydidae; genus Trachemys; species Trachemys scripta. The sequence continues at coordinate 120,785,336 of NC_048302.1, forward strand.
CACATATATGCATTATGGACAAACATCTCAGAAGACCACAGCTATGTTCATTCTTACTGGTTTGTAGCTGTATAAACAGAGTCAGGAGGCATGAGGCAGAGCAATAATCATGTGTATTGCTGGAAATTTGTCACCAACTCTGGAAGTCAAGCTAATGGTGTTGGCCATGCACTCTCATGGAAGATAATGTAAAATCCTGTTGTGACTTAGTTCATCATGGTACTACAGTAACAGATGCAAGCCATCTTGTTTTAAATCAGTACTGTAGTTTGTTTTAAGTTGCAATTCTCAGTCAACATTAGGATAAAAGGTCAACAAATTTAGAACCCCTTCCAAAAAAAAAAAAAAAAAAAAAGGATAATTTTTCTTGGATGACTTGCGTGGGATTTTCAGAACTACCATATATACTCGACCATAAGCCAGTTTGTTTATAAGCCGACCCCCCCCGCCAAGATGGATAAGTAAAAATGGAAAATTTTTATAACCCGTTCATATAATTCAGGGGTCAGCAAACTTTGGCTCCCAGGCCATCAGGATAAGCCGCTGGTGGGCCGAGATGGTTTGTTTACCTAGAGCATCCGCAGGCACGGAGGTAAACCAAAGTAAACAAAGTGTCCTGGCACACCAGCTGCTTACCCCAGGGGAGCCGGGACAGCAACTGGTGGGGAAATTTTTTATTTTTGGGGGTTGGGGGGAGAGAAATAAGAGAAAAGCTGGGAGTCAGAGGAGTAACCTCTGTGACCACCCCCCACATGACCCCACCCCTAGCTCGGGACCCCCCACACTCTCCCCATCCCCATCCCTTCCCACCTTATCTGGGAAGGGCCAAGGAGGATGTCTCTGACCTGGCTGGAGCTGCTCCAGCAGGCTGGGCAGCGTGGCTGCAGCCTGCTCTGGTGGGCCAGACCGGGTGGCGCAGCCACAGCACGTTCCAGCAGTCTGGGCCGGGTGGCACGGCTGCAGTGTGTTCCGGCAGCATGGCCACAGCCTGCTCTGGGGGGTGGGGCTGAACAGCACGGCTGCAGCCTGCCAGCCCCCGGAGCTGCAGCTGCTTTGGAGGCTGGGGGAAGAGCAGCTTGGCCAGAAGCGGTGAGGCTCTGGCCCCGCCTCTTCCCTTCTGGCTGTGCTGCCTCTCCTTGCTCCCTCTGTTGGGGGGGGGGGAAGGGGGAGGAGGAGAGGGGCTTTGTCCCACCTCTCTCTCTCTATATACCCGTTCATAAGCTGACCCCCTTTTCTGGTGCTTCCCTTTTTAACTAAAAAAATTTGGCTTATGAACGAGTATATACAGTACTTCATTGACCTCTTTACCACTTACATCAATAGGAGCAGAAATAGGACAATGTGGAGTACTTTTGAAAATTCTACCCTTGTATCTCCTTCATCTGATGGCATTTTTTTCTGTGCAGTTTGGCTGCATCTATAGTGTACTATAACAAGTGTTTCTCAGTATTCAATTAAAACTGAGTGCTGGATCATGAACATGGCTTCCGTGCAATTGTTACTGAATTTTGGGCTTTAATACTTCTGTTGTAGTAAACTCTTTTTCAATATCTATATAGGTGAGCTTTTGTCTGTCACATCATACTATAAAAAATATGGTCAATTAAAAAAAAATAAAAGCCATAAAGTTCAGAATATGGACTAATAAGCTGACACCTCAAAATTGGCATATTTTCAAGTGATGAGCACCTAGTTAATGCACGTTCACAAGTCAGGACACTTAGGTATGTGTCAGAATAAGGACCAATGAACTTTAGGAATCCATTTTAAAGTTTTGGTCTGCCACCTCTTTTCATTATGTTCCCAATTCTTGGCAGACTGACATTCAATATATCCATTTTGTTTTATGCACATATCTTGAAACAATGATAGTAGAAAATCCATTTCAGTAAAAAAAATAATTATTCAACATCTTAAACCCATAATCTTCCACATTTCTTTACTTAAAGCATGTTATCAATATGTCCTTTCAGAAAGTCCTGACTATCCTCCACAAGTGCCTGACACAATAGTGAAGCAAGTTCCCTCTAAGTGTTAGATTGAAACTGCCCATTTCTTGTTCTTGAACACACTGTTCTAAATAGCGTACATAATCACCGCCCTCAGTGCAGTTCCTAAATGATAACGGAGTACTGTCAGTGTTACTTTCAGTTATTCAGAACCCCCCCGCCCTTTTTTTTTTTTTTTTAAATAAAAAGCTGCATGACCTCAAAGGGCTACCATATGCTATCATTTAAACACAGATGAAATCTGTGCTTAAAGATGGACATTACTGTCTCCAGTTTGCATTTTTACATGACATTTCACCAAGATACTTTTCAAAGAGTGCACTGGTATAATCCCAGAAAATTTCCCTGTAAGAGGTTCTAGTGTCCAAGGCTGTGGGAGATGCTATTGTTTAGCAAATAATGGCTGCTGGGTTTACCTACACTGTCAATGCATTACCTTTATCCAGACCATTTTGATAACATGGTCTGGGATATCTAATTGTGGCTTTAGTTGCCTTCCAAGTTCTAACCTCTAAAAAGCACAGCATTAACCTAATTTGACTAGAGTATTTGGATAAGTGCACCAATAGTTACTTACCACAACAGAATCATTGTGAGTTAGATCAACTACTACAGGTTCAGAAGATTCACATGTGAGATCTACTACTTCTTCACCAGCTTAAAATACAATGATAAGAGTCAAGATCATGCATGTAGAGCTGTATAACACCTGCCATTCCACAACAAGGTTCAGGCATGAATCTATGGAATGCTACCATTTACTAGGGTTACCATACGTCCGGATTTTCCCGGACATGTCCGGCTTTTGGGGGCTCAAATCCCCATCCGGGGGGAAATCCCCAAAAGCCGGGCATGTCCGGGAAAATCGGGAGGCTCGGCCGGGGCCTCTTTGTCCGGGGCCGGGGGCATGGTGCCGGGCCGGGCTGGGCGCGGGGCCGGACCCGCGGGGCCGGGAGCCGGGGTCGGGGGGTGCGCCGGGGTCGGGGAGCCGGGCCCGCGGGGCTGGGAGCCGGGCCCGCGGGGCTGGGAGCCGGGCCCGCGGGGGGTGGTCGGTCGGGGCCGGCACCCCAGGGCCCGAGCCGACCCAGGCTGGAGCCGCCGGGGGGCCAGCCTGGGCCGCGCCTCCTCCCCCCCGCCCCCCTTACCTGCTTCAGGCTTCCCGCGAATTAAATGTTCGCGGGAAGCAGGGGAGGGGGCGGAGACTTTGGGAGGGGGCGGAGTTGGGGCGTGGGCCCCAGGGAGTGTCCTCCATTTGGAGGCACAAAATATGGTAACCCTACCATTTACTAAATGCTGATAGTTTGTGTTCCCTCCCCAACCCTCTCCTTTAAGGCAGACATTGAACACATCTCTCAGGCTCTCATTAAAATGCTAGGAGAGTTAATACTACTATTGCGTGTTTTGATTTGCAGCAATAGAAAAACTGCAGCAGTTCTCCCCTCCCACGCCGTGCACATACTTCATTTTCTTGAACTTGGTGTGATAACTTGTGTGAGGTAAGTATCAATATAAACAGGATGTATTACTTTAATACAGGGGGAGGGATAGCTCAGTGGTTTGAGCATTGGCCTGCTAAACCCAGGGTTAGGAGTTCAATCCTTGAGGGGGCCATTTAGGGATCTGGGGCAAAAATCTGTCTGGGGATTGGTCCTGCTTTGAGCAGGGGGTTGGACTAGAAGACCTCCTGAGGTCCCTTCCAACCCTGATAGTCTATGAATGTTATCATGGAGGTCCTGGAATTCAATCTCCTACTTAGCAGCCTAAATTTGGCCTCCAGGACTTCTCTCTGCTATCCTTCCCTATGACATAGGTACAGGTACATTCAGAAGACAAAGAAAAAGTCTTTACATTTCTAACCCTGTTGTGCTACGTTTTTGAGAAACAAGTTGTCTGAAGGCCTCTATCTTGAAGAGTAAGCCTACAGCAAATTTCTACCCATCCTCTAAACTGTTTAGGATTAGGAAGTTAGATGGACACCAATGTTCTGTATTGGCTATCCTTCAATGAGCATTTCCCACCCCTCCCACTCTTTAAGAACTGGATCTGAAGCTTTACTTTGATACCATTACATCTGAACAGTATGAGGCAAGAATGTGGGCGGGGGTGGGAAGACAAGGGGTGGGTAGCCCCTCCAAAACCCATAATCTGCCTCTGCATGTGAACTGGGCTCCCAACGCTCCAGAAGCAATTTTTCCCCCCCATTATTATTATTATTATTTTTAAAGCTTACCACTTTCTTCAAGTTCTATTGGCTCTGCTTCTGAAGCCATTTCTGTAGCTGAAGCTACCAGTCTGTTTCGTTTTCGAGTTTGCCTAGAATTGATGGCTCCTCCACGACGTTTTCTTTGAGTCTAAGAGAAAAAAGAATAATTTGGTTTTTAAAGCTAGTATTAATGCAGACCTGATCTTTAGAGATAGAATGTTTTTAATTGCTGCTAACTGAAAGACTAAAGCATACATGTTTTTGTACGAATTCATTCCAATATCTGAATTGGAAATGCCAAAGTAAAGGCACCACCACAATGCTTCTTACCAGTTGGGCCAGGCAGGAAAGGTGCTTTCTGCGATCACTGGTGATCAAGAGGGCTATTTCACGATTACATCAACTGTTAGATTCAAACTGACTACTTCAGTTAGTTTGGACAAAAACAGGACTATTCCCAACGTTAAGGTTTTTTTTGGAGTAATAACTAACAATAGCTAGAGACATTAATCAGGGCAGAATATGGGATTACATGGCATCTTAATTTACTTGTATTACAATCTGTATTTTCTTCAGGTTGTTCAGACCACACATTATGTTTTGAAATGGCACAAGTGGCTACAAGTCTAAAAATGATAAAGAACGAGATATCAGTTATGCATTTACTTCATTAAGAAAATACTTACTGTGCTCATGGTGTTTCTTGAATATAAAATACAGAAAAAAGTAAGAGGTACAGATACCATAAAATAAATTGCAAGGAGGCTACAATTTTCAATGCCTTATATTTCTTTAGGAAGTATACAATTAAAAGTCCAGATTTTTCAGTATCTTAGAATGTTGCTCTTCCAAACCTATAAAGAAAAGGAGAGAGAAGATTACCTACCTGTAATTCTTGCTGTCTTAAGTACAGCCATCTCTACTGATTCCCATTTTTGAGTCAACGCTTCCTGCATGAGACCAGTCAGGAACTCCCATAGTTTAAGATTTGAGCCTCTGAGGCATCCAAAAGGTATGTCTCAAACACTTGCTATGCTGTCCTACTCCCAACACCTATAATCCAATGTCAGTTTATTATTGTATTGGGAAAGAACCTAAAAGCCCAAATGAGGTTTCCTTTGAAAGAAGAAGTGGTAACTCTTAGAAGGAACCAATTATGTGTGCATACAAATTACAGAACCACCAAACTTGGGGTAGGAGTCAGGGTTGGGGACTGTTAATCCAAAACTGACCATCTTCAGTGAGCAAGAATTACAGACAAGTAATTCTCTTTTCTCCAGGAGATACCCATCTCCAGATTCAAATATATGGAAACTGAATAGCTACATGTGGGTGTCTCTAAAACAAATGGAACCCAGAAGTTGGAGCTTACAGAAGGAAAGAAAATAACATTTGGGCATCCCTAGATAGGGGAATAGATTCCCTAACAGAATCTAAAATTATCTGAATTTAGATGTGTGTCTTGATGTCAGAACTAAGCAACGCTTTTGTCCATAAAGATGACGATATGGCTGCTCTGCCTGTCTCTAGCATGAAGGGGTCTGAACTTGCTGCCAAAGTTGTTCTGCCCCAAAATGTCCTTATAGCTTGGCAGCAGTTCAGCTATTGTTCTTGTAGTAATAAGTGAATCTGTTGCATTACTGTCAAATGAAATGAGCTAAACTGACACTAATCTGCACCAGATTAAGCCCAGCAACCTAGATTCTGGTCCTTCAAGGCCCTAATTGATGCAGACTGCCTTGAAGGCTGTATGAGCAGCATAAAGGAGCTCAGGAGTGCTTTTAGGCATGCTGCAGGACATGATGGTGAGTTGCATCTGGATCAGATGGCACATCCTAGCCAATTCAACTATATTTAACTACAAGATATCATCCAGCTACAGATTGACTACTTCTTCAGGCCATTAGGTTATCTTCCATCAGACCTGCAAATGACTAAAACAAAGGTGGCAAGAGATGAGAGAAAGAACAAAAATGTGCTTGCAGCATCAATGATCCATCAAGAAAGACTGACCCAAGCTCTCCAGACCAGAATGTTCATTAGATAACATGCAATTTCAATACAAAATTCCCGAGAGTAGTTCTGAGGAACCCAGTGTGTCATGGCCATACTTCTATATCTAGTTGAGAAGATGCTTTTTCAGCATACAAGATGCACTCTTCTACACTCCTTAAAGATTAGGGATAAGCAAAGCAACTGGGATGACGTCAGAGAGGTGAACAACAAAAGCTATCTAGAGTCTTTATTGGTTCCCCATAACTGTAGTAGCTGAGCACCAGACCAAAAGTAGAGCTAGTTCAAAAAATCTGATTTCAATTGAGTGGGACTGGGAGCTATCATGATTCGGTTGCCGGGAGGCTCTTCCCGAATACAGTGATCCCTGTCTCGGAGACTGATGACAGCATGCTGGTGACCAGTGGCTTTGGTCCCCCGATCAGTCCCGAGCTCTTGGCAACGCGAGGGGTCGGTCTAGGTGTTCCTGCCGGGGGGGTACGTGCCTCGGTGATTCTGCGTCAGGCTACTGGCGAGGTACGCCTCAAATCCTGCTGTTGATGCCCAAAGTCCGGGGACCGAAAAGGGTTCCGCTAAACCAGCCTCTCTGGCTCTAAGGTATGACGACTTTGGGGGGGCAAGCGGTGGCGGGACGTCCCTCGCGATGGGGAACGGTGCCGCTGAGGCGGGGATGTATGCGGAGGTCCCAAGGCAGGTTTACCCTGAGACCTGGGTACCGCTGGAGCCGGTATGAGTGGCACCGAGAGCATCAGGATCTCCTGAGCTGCCTGCAGAGCTTCGGGCATCTATGGCACCTGAAGCTGATGGAGGTCTGTGTCGCTATCCAGGGACGCAGGCAAGGTATGGGATCGGCTGCACCGCTCACCTTGAGCTGGAGCCTGACTTCCGGCGGGTGGGGGAAGAGAGGAGTGAGGGGTGTTGAGCTGCCCAGCGCAGGTCTTGGCTTGCCCCCAGCCCTCTCCTTTCTCTTGCGGGATGTAGGAGATCGTCCCCTCAGTCTTCTTCGGCTTCTTGGCCAGAGCCATGGAGGGGGAATGGTGCTGGCCTAGGGACAGTGCCAGCTGGGCACTCCACACCGATGCTCGGTACTGAGTCAGACCTTTGCTCTGGTGCCGACTCCATCAGGAGCGCTCCAAGGCAGTTGTCGTGCTCCTTTTTAGTCCTGGATTTGAAGGACTTTCACGTACAATGCTTGTTGCTTATATGCCCTTCGCCCAAGTACCTAAGAGAGCTGCTATGGGGATTGCTGATGGGCAAGGGCAGCAATTGCAGGGCTTAAAGCCTGGGGAAGGCTTTAAGAACTACTACTAAGGGTAACTAATTCAACTACTAACTATATACAACTAAATTACAGGTTCTGCAAAGTTCGCAAGAACGGAGAATAATTAACGCTAGCCAAAGCAGTGGATGTTCCAGCACTGTCACTGGCAGGAAGAAGGAACTGAGGGTGAGGGGAGCCAGCGGCGCTCCTTATACCCTGCCATGTGGGCGCCACTCTGGAGGGGACTAGAGCCGGTCCCCTATGGATACTGCTAAGGGAAAAGCTTCTGGCACTGGTGTATGTGGTGAGTACACACCCCTAATATGGAATGGACATGAGCAAGCACTCAAAAGAAGAAGAATAGGTATTGGAGAGTTGCCACATCTGCAGTTGCCACAGGATCAAACCTGATTACCTTTGGGAATTCCTGCCAGATCTCTCAATGGAAGCAGAGTTGATAATCTGTATTATGGAGATGGCTATATTTCAACAACTACTGAGAAACTATCATCATATCAGAGTGGGTCAGCACCAACACAAGCCAGCTGAAGAGAGTTGAACTCAAAAGGAAACAAGTTCCAAAACCCTATCCTGCCCATATTTTTAAAGTCCTCATTACACCAACTTTTCAACTGACATGCAGAAGATACCTATTCATGCAAGGAAAATTGTAAAGCTTGCATTTGTAAAACTGTAGGCAAGCTTAATTAGGAGACACATTTAAGGATGATGCTTCTAACAATTTAAAAAAAAATATTTTTCTTTCTGTTTCTGTTATACCTGCAAAATTCAGATTGGAGTCCAGTTGCTCACTTTCTTCTGAAGTCTACTCTTTGCAATTATTCAGACTTCTAAGTGTCTTTCAATTTAGGACTAATAGATTGAAAATAACTACTTGAGTAGATACACTGACATTAGCAAAGGCTTCCAAATACGCACTCAAAAGCAATTTAAATACAGTTTATTTTGAAACATTCTTCAGGAAAACTAGAAAAAAAATAACTCATACGATAGCACTCTAAGTAGTAATATATGATTCCCTCTGCAAATTTGTGGTTAACAGAACGATAAATAAAAATTCAGTTGCATAAGCTTATAGTTTCCTGTTATGTTTACTGGTAGCTTCTTCACAATGGGTAAGATATTTTTTCTCCTCTATACACTACTCCTATGACTCAAACAGCAAAGTACCAGAGCCTTACAAACCAAGGATAAAAATGCAGCATTATGATTTATCTTTAGTACTTCACCAGTGCTACACAAGTTTTCATAACAGCAAAGTGGAGAAGCATTGCTACAACAGTCAAAGGTTAATTTTTTGGCAAGTGTCTTATTTGATAAAGTTCTCTGAACACAGATTAATAGTATACAGCTTTTCCATTTACAGACGCAAACCCTACAGTTAAGGTTACATATGGAATCTCATACAATTACAACCCCATTCTCTCTCATAATGTTGAAAAAAAAATTTCTTTGGGGCTACAACTTTTCTTGCTTGGTTTTAACCCAGAGATGACTCATTCCAGAAAGTCTGAATTTTTAGCTATCTGAGTTACAGGAAAGATTAGGAAAGAGAGAGAGAAGAAAGGAGAATGGGTTTTCTGCTTTGAGACATAAGAGATTGTTTTTTGTCCACCAATAACTTATAGGTGGGCAGCAGAGCTCCAAACTTGCCGAGTTTGGAGCAGAATCTCACTGGTATCGTTTCCCTCACCACCTCCTCCAATATATTTGTCACTCTCTCATGACACGTAAGTATCTTGCTTTGAGAGCACTGGGAAAGGTGGGTTCTTGACCACATCTCTCTGCCAAACGTGGTTCCACTGAAGGTGGCTAGAAGCTAAACATAAATAATGGGGCGTTTTCTGCACCTTGGCCAATCATATCAATAGCTGTGATCATGATGGTTATGAACTGGCCAGAGTGCTGAGAACGTAGTAAAAGTTACAGATTAGAAAAGCCAGTTGCAGTTTGCCAGAGGGAGAGGAGCATTCGAGTCTATATATTCCTTGCACAAATTCAAAAAGCCATTTTGAAGTCCTCTCTGATTAGGCTGCTCCTAAAACAATCTGCATAATCTCTTGGAAGGCTGTGGCCTCTCCCTCACTAGGGCCTGGCTAACTCACAAAAGAGAAGAGCTGGTTTATGCACAGTTTTGCTGTTTGATGCTGAAAATTAGAAATTCAAGTTTTGTCTGCCCTGGAAGACTAACGGATTACCAGAGAATAATTCATGACACCGGAAAAATCCATGAAAATTAAACCTGATTAACTGAAGAGTGGTGTTTTTTAAAATTCTATTTAAAAGACTTTTATTTAACTTTTTTTTTTTTTTAAAAAACCACAAATGTCTACAACAAACAGTTGAAAGAAAAAACTGAGCAGCATGCATTCAACTAAGGGCCAAGAATGCTAATAACCCTAAGCAGAAAAATGTCTTTAAAAACCCACTTTTGTCTGTTTATATATCAGAAAGAAACAAGTGTACAACCCCAAATTCTCTTTTGCGGGTCATCTTCAATATCAGAAGAAATGTAAAATTGTGGGTATAAACAAGTTCAGACTGGAGATTTTAGGATCTCAGAATTTGCTGAATGGAGCAAAGATTCCCAACTTCTTGTTAAAAAACAAAACAAAAACAAAACAAACCACCTCTCTTCTGCAACAATCTCTGAACTATATATATGATTCTCGGCTGCCTGGTTTATTCAGATTTGCAGAAAGCCATCTACCTCTAAGCATTAGATGGTAGCATGAACTCACTCTGTTTGCTTTAAGGAATAATCTCAAAAGGATCAGGACTATTCAAATTAGTGAAAAGAATAATCTGTAATACGATTTTATAAAATAATATATGGCACAGGAAAGATTGATTGGGTGCATCTATAGTGGGAAAACCAAGGCCAAGATTTAAAGCAGTGGGTACCTGAAGTTTCAGAGCAGCAGCCATGTTAGTCTGTATCCGCAAAAAGAACAGGAGTACTTGTGGAACCTGAGAGACTAACAAATTTATTAGAGCATAAGCTTTCGTGGACTACAGCCCACAAGTAGCCTGATTTTCAATAATGCTAAGCACCTAACAGTGCCTATTAACTTCAATGGGAGCTGCTAAGTACTCAGCACCTTTTAAAGTCAGCAAGTGACTAAAAATGGATTTTTATTTTTTTTTAAAAAGCCTATACTTTTAAGCTGCTGTTACTAAAAGTTTTGACATAAGAACAGCCATACTGGGTCACACCAAAGGTCCATCTATCCCAGTATCCTGTCTTCTGACAGTGGCCAAAGCCAGATGCCCCAGAGGGAATGAACAGAACAGGTAATCATCAGGTGATCCATCCCCTGTTGCCCATTCCCAGATTCTGACTTTTGGCCTAAGGGAAAGCTGAGAAAACTAAAGTTTAAGAGACTGCATATATAACCCACAGAGTTAATTGTAATGAGATGTCATAGTAAAGAACTTAAAAAGCAAGATTACATTCTAATATTCATTCTAATATCCAATACTAGATAAGAGGACAATTCATAATGGATATTAATGCTCACAATGCATGACAGACTATCAGTTTTCCCCATAGGCCTGTTATTGCCAAACTGACCATTGTGCTGTATTATTTTTAGGTCCAGAAGGATTACATTTTTTAATCCATAAGTGTTAATTTCACTGTACACACAAACTGATGGGAAAAAAATACTTCTACCAATAATTGAAATTTATAAATAGGCAAAGAAAGAAAAATGCTGCTTGAGAACTTACTGAAGTTTTATTTAAGGCTATTTACTTTGTATATTTTGACATATGTTGACAATTTGTGTTTTAAAGGTCATAAAGTTTTAACGCTGAGTCTCAATGTCAACTGTTATTTAATATTAGGGTACTTTTATACCACCCACATTACAGCATGGCCACGTCAGCGCTGTGATGTAGGCAGTGTCGACACGCTTTATCACCGGGGGAAGAGCTCTCCCGGCGATTTAAAAACACCTCGAATGAGAAGTGGTAGCTTTATTGTCTATACTGGTGCTTTTCAATGCTAAAACTTTTGTCGCTCAGGAGTGTGTTTTTTCACACCCCTGAGCGGCAAAAAGTTTTAGCGCTGAAAGTGGCAGCATAGACACCACCTTAGAGAAACACGGTAGGTGAGGTAACAGATCTCGTCCTTCGATCTAGAAAAGGTACACAGCATCTCAGCTAAATACAAGGTGGAACAGATTGTTTAGCGTTACTAGTTAATGCACATTTCAAGGGAACATTTAAGGGGAAGTGGCCCGTTAACACCCCTCCAGTCATATGGAGGAAAAGGATGGGGGGGGAGGAAGCTAGCTGGGGTGTGAGGGGATGGTTGGGTTGTTAGTGGTTTATAGCTTGTTGTAATAAGCCATAAACCCAATGTCTTTATCCAACAGAGAAGATTGCATCATAGAACAGACCACCCAAATACACAGAGAAAACTTGCTTAATAAGAAATAAAAACCCCTCCAACCCCTAGTTGTCACTGAACACCCCACACTACAACCCAAATAGCTACAACCCATCCTCAATGGGGACCCCATCCTGAAAGTAATCTTTCCTGAACCATCTCTTCTGGCCTTCAAACAACACCTTAGCCTCTCCAAGCTCCTCATCAGAAGCAAGCTCCCTGCAGACCAGGACACACAAACTCCAAGCCGCATCAGACCCTGCCAGAACAGATGCAAAACCTGCAGACATCTCCACTGCTACAATGATCAACACCTCCCACAACACACATTTCCAAGATTCATGGGTCCTACATATGCGTATCACATACGGTGTGCCTCATCCAGTGCACTAAATGCCCCGATAACAACTGTGGGGTCAGGCCAGGCAGTCACTACTTGTTTTCTATGAACTCACAGGAAAATTATGATTAAAGAGGTGTTAACAGGCCACCCAATGACTAGAGGGGTGTTAACAGGCCACTTCACCTCAGATGGTCCCTTAAATATGCGTCAGCTAGTTATGCTAAACAATCTGTTCCGTCTTTTACTTAGCTGTGACACTGAGTATGTTTCCCTGAAGAAAGGGAGAGATCTGTGTAAGCTCGGAAGCTTGTCTCTCTCACCAACAGAAGTTGGTCCAATAAAAGTTATTACCTCACCCCGCTTGTCTCTCATATCCTGGGACCAACACAGCTACAACACCACCGTGTACAACAATGAAAGTTATTAAATATTGTCTGACCCTTAGTATTTTCTGCAACTATGAAAATAAATTGATAAAAATTAAAAAATGCTTAAACATAAAAAATAAGTTTCTGCCAACCCTAGTTATGTTCTTAAAAAACACCACACACACCCCTGCCCACTGAAGCATCTGCAACTGCCCAGCAGAAGAGATAGACCATTGGTCAACAGACAACTACTACATTCTCAATTTTACTGCCTTCATGAGCACTTTCAATGGCAACTTTAAACTCAGTTTCTTCCTTTCATAACAAGGAAGAGAGGTGGAGGGGAAGTTAAATGTGAAGAATTATGACCCCAATCCTGCAAAGACACATGTACCCACTTATAGGGGACTGCTCATAGTGTGGGATTACTTGGTATGTAAGATTTACACACATGCATAACTTTTGAAGAATTGGTGCCTAGGTTAATAACTAAGAAGAGAACATCTTCAAGTGGAGTTTTACTAGAATTTTCTAGTGGTCTGGTTTGTAGCTTGTGGGGGCCCTAAGGATTCCATTATTACTACTCTGTGGGAAGGGCTTTCCTGGATATTTTAATACTGTACAGTCTCTCTCCATTCTTTTCCACCAGCAATGTTTTCTTGGGGTCCACTCAAGAAGTTATTGCATCAGGGCCAGGATTAGGTTAAAGAAAACTGATAAAAGGAGGCTACAGCTAAAAAGGTCACTTGGTGGCTACATTGTATTACTGGGGTCATTAAATATTGTGTATGTTTTATTCTGGGGTTGAAGCTACATATATTTGTGGGACTAAATAAATTTTCCTTAGAAGTATTTGGGAAGGCAAGTAGTAGGCTGCATGATGTCTTTGTAGTTTCACACAGGGCAGGGACTACTGCTCACACATTAGAGTAGCTTCACAAAGCACCATTTTAGTGAAAGTCATTTGAGATCCCTGTGCCTCCAATTGGGGAAAATACTCTGAAGTGTACACTAGGGTCCAGGAGGAAGATTACATGCAGTCTCCAACAACATACCTGTCACAAAAGGATTCAGGACACTAGCCCCCTTTACAAAGATAAAGTACTTCAAATAAAAATGCATATCTAGAAAAAAGAAAAAAGATACAATGAATTTTAGCTTTGTCCCAGGTCAAAGAGTTAAAGAAATTAACTGATGCAGAAAACCCACAAAACAACCTAAAGTATTTTCCCCCCATAATACTTAAAAATATTGGAGAAAGTGTGTTTCAGTTTAGCATTTCTCCCCAACCCTTCTAGTTTGCAATACTAACAGGGCTGCATTTGGACAATATGGAAATAGTGGAACAGACTAGAAATAGGAATTGAATCATCTATTGTCACTGTCCAAAATGAAGAAGCCTGGGGTCAAAGCCAAAGCCCGTGGCCCACAGCAGAAGCCCGAGGGATGCAGCCCTGGGTGTCAGGGTTCAGGCCCCCCGCCTGGGGCTGAAGCTCTCGGGCTTTGGCCTCTTTCCCACCCCCTGGCTCAGACTTTGGTCCCTCCTACTAGGGTTGCATAGTAATTTGTGTTATCAGAATGGGGTTGTGGTACAATGACGTTTGAGAACCCCTGCTTTACAAATTAGGGGTCCCTTCTCTTCATTGATATTGCTGTATTTGCCAAGCTCCATGTTTGTAGACCTAATGAACACACAGGAAAAAAATTATACCTCACAGCGAACTAAAATAAGGCACAAAGTCCCCAAAGGCTATTTTTATTTGAAGTTATAAAGTGGGGTACTCTTTTGTTTTTACAGGTTTCAGAGTAGCAGCCGTGTTAGTCTGTATCCGCAAAAAGAAGAACAGGAGTACTTGTGGCACCTTAGAGACTAACAAATTTATTAGAGCATAAGCTTTCGTGGACTACAGCCCACTTCTTCGGATGCATATAGAATGGAACAT
>NC_048302.1:120809783-120853895 GCF_013100865.1 Trachemys scripta elegans
GACGAGGGAGAAGGGAAGGGAGGCCGCAGGCCCGTCTCGCGGGGGAGGAGGGGGGACGGAGACGAGGGAGAAGGGAAGGGAGACCGCAGGCCCGTCTCGCGGGGGAGGGGGGGCGGACGAGGGAGAAGGGAAGGGAGGCCGCAGGCCCGACTCCCTAGAGGGGCCCAGGATATTGGGAGGGAGGCCGGGCCCTGCTGCCCGTGTGGGGGGCGGGGCGGGCTCCCCCTGCGGGGGCTGCGATATCGGGGGAGGGGGAGTCGCGCCCGGCTCTCAGGGACGTTGCGGGGCGCTCGGCCCGGGCTCCAAGCCCCGCAGGCAGCCGGCTTCGCGGGGTTCAGGTCCCGTCTCACCTGCTGCCCCGGCTCCGCGGCACGTTCCTGGGGGCTCAGCACAGAGCGGGCGGCCGGGCGCCCCTGGGTCCCGGTCCCAGCAGCCCCTGCCCGCGATACTCACCCTCCTTAGGGGCCGATCTAGAAACTCCACACGGAGGCGGCGCGGCGCGGCCCGGCCCATCCCTGCCGCCCAATCATTGGCGAGGCCATTGCCCTTCCGGCTCGCTGATTGGACAGCATGAATATCAATTAGCAGGATGTTTGACTTCAGCCCCACCTTCCATCCGGCCCGGGTGTACGCTGGGAGTTGTAGTTCTCAGGGGGCGATGCCCAGGCTTCAGCATAACTCCCGCAGTTCCAGTCTAGGGAAGAACTTTAATGGCAGGCGTGTCACCTGGACAGAGGGCTTGAATGGGGCTCTCTGGGTGCCTGGCTAGCCCTGGGGCAGCAGAGCAGTGTGGCCATATAATATGTAAGCCCCCCAGACCAGTCTGGGCAACCATCTGAACTAGAAACTCTCAGACGCCAAAGGCTCCTCAGGTTTACCAAGAGAGATGCTGTCCCCCCCAGAGACATCTATCACTGTCCACCTTGGCTACCACAGCCCCAAACTTCCCATACACACTGTCCTTCTTAGCCTTCTCACAGGTAACCTCCAGAACCCCCCCACCACATACACACTCAGAGCTAACAATACCCTGCACTGGATGCTTGGGTTGAGCGAGGACCTGGATCTGGCCCAAATGTGCAATTCCTGTTTTGTGAGAAGTTTCAACGTTTGAAATTTGGTATCATTCTGAGACTAAGACTGAGAAACCTGGCCAGAGCTGGGTCTCCCTGGGCTTCCAGGCACTTGGCTCCACAGAAATGAGCCTGGAAGCTCTGAAATCCCTGGGTAACCCCGTTGGGGTTTAGAGAGCATGGCCCCTTTAAATCTTTCTCCTGGGGGGAGAGTGAGAAAAAAGGGGGGAAACTCCAGGGGGTGGCTCTGGAGCTGAGAGGGAGAGAGAGGCGGCAGCCCGCAGTCCTTCGCAAAGTGAAGCAGCAGAGAACCTGCCTAAAGCCTGGAAAGGACAGGGCGGCCGATCGGGGACACCCCAGGACAGGAGCCAGGAGGAGCACTGTGCCAGGGAGGAATCGCCCGAGAAGGATAGGCCGGAACTGGACCCAGAGCTGCATGGGGCTGTAAGTACTGGGTCTTGTGACTCTGCATTGGGAAAGTGGGGAGGTGGTCGCTCTATGTGGCTTTGCAGAGAGCGGCAGAAGAGGGCACCGGAGGGATTTGTTGGGGGAAAGTTCACTGGCGCCAAAGACGACCAGGAGCACCCAAGACTCACCACTGGACTGGAACTTTGCTCAGGACTCCTGAACTCTGTGTGCAGACACGTTGCTCAGTATCTGCCCTTTCAGACTGTGCTACCACTGGGCCCGTGGGGCCTTGGTTTGAATGCAACCCTGTTTTACTGCTCCCCCTATATTTACACTTGTTGCTTTTCTCCTCTCATCCCTCTGTAAATAAATATCTCCCTTTCTTATATCCATTGTACTTTTCCTGTGGGGGTGTGTGTTCACTCGGGGGGGGGGGGCGGGGAGTTGAAACAGGTGCCCCTGGGGTGGAAGGGATTTTTCCTGCTGCATTTCTGCGCATACCTTCTCTTGGCCAGAGCTGCCTGCAGAGCAGACTCCATCTTGGCCACGAGGGCGCTAAAGTTACACCTGATTTGAGTCAGAGTTCTTAGGGCTTGCAGACTCCATGCTATGGAGTCAGCAGCCAAGCCACAGTTAGAGAGGGGTTTCCAGGCGTGCCAAGCTCCTTGCTTCACAGCAAGGAGCTTGGAAGCCCTGGCATCACATATCTGTCCTGGAGCCGTGGACACGGGAGGCCTGGTGTCCATCAGAACCCTGGCTGCAAGTTCATTGAACTCGACTTGCTTTTGAAAGAAAATTCAGGTTCGATGAACCAGTATTTTCTGACAAAACAAAGTTTCATTGGAAAATTTCTGACCAGCTTCAGGTGGACCACTTCCTCCTTGAGATGGAAATAAGGATTCCCTCAGTAGAAAGGCAATAAGAAACCACAACCATGATGTACATCTTGGATTCTGCCACAATCCAAAACTACTCATGGAGACTTGCCCAGGCAGAGTTCTCTAAGGCACAGAAATGTTAGTGAGATACTACAGCCAACTCTTGTTATTATTGGGTGTATTTTGTAAAGCCCCAGCTGCTCGTGGCAAGAGGTTGCATGAGGCTCGCAGTTTTCATTTGAAATAAGTAAATTTCTAGCCTAGCCTTCATGTTTACAGAGAAAAGCTTGAAAATGTAAAGCAAGTGCACCCTCCTCACAGCTTGGAAACCAGAAGGCAAATATAAAGAAACCAAAATGTATTATTCTTTTTTATTAATCTCATGACTTTTAAACCAATCTCATGTTTTTGGGGGGCCTGGATCATGATTTTTGAATGGAGGGAGTGGATATAGCATTGCCAACTCCTTGGTGCTGGATTCTGGGGTTGAGAGTAGGCAGTTTAGTTGAAGAAATTATTTGACATCCAGGAAAATACCATTTCCCTGTCTGTCCAATCAAAACAGCTCACATTTTGAATATTAAATACTTGTAATGAGTTAGTTGTGAACATCCCATATATCAAGAATTATTCACAGAAATTACATAGCGAATAATTTTGAACAATTAATACATTTTGGAAAATCACAATCTGAACAGCAAAAAAATGCAAAATTTGTAGAACAAATTATTCATTATGAATTATCTGCCCAGCTGTAGCTTCAGTTCAATATGATGGGGATACATGCATTGTCACAATATGTTGCAATGGGCCAATGTAGTGTGTGGACCTAAACATATGATGTAAATCTGACACTCAGTTATCTGAGATTATCACAATCAAGATGGTTAACCTTGGTTTTATCCTGTGTGCTCTGCTATATGCCCCTAAATTCCCTATTCCTCCCTTGGCTTATTGGGTTAACCAAGTAAGTTATCTGAATTGTGTCCTAAATTAGCAGGATGATCACAACTTCTGGTAGGGAATTTCACAGCCTAGGGTTCTCCAGTGAGAACACTCTTCCTCCAGCCTTTTTTGAATTTCATCTGGAGGACACCTACCGCATTGTCATCCTTGCTTGCTGCTGCCAGGGGCATGGGGCACAAAAGGAGAGATGGTCACTGAGATAGTCAAAGCCCAAGAGTCAGGATCAAGCTATCAGAACAGCATCTTGGAGGAAGTGAGCCACAGTGTGATGTGCCTGTGGCAACATCCATAAAGCGTTCCTGATCAGCTCTCTGTCTTTAACTTTCTTTCACTCTCAAAATGCTAGGTACAGCTGCATGGTTAAGGTGTGCTATTCAACTCCATAACATCCCAGGGTTCTGACTGTTCGCATTACTATTTGTATTATGGTAGCACTGAGAGGTCCAAGTCAAGACTGGGTGCTGGACAAACACAAAGGAAAATATAGTTCCTGTCCCAAAGAGCTTGTCAGCATTGGCTATTGCTCAACCAGGGCTGGCTCCAGCATTTCTGCTGCCCACAGGCAAAAAAAAAAAAAAAAAAAAAGCCGCGATCGGCGGTGGCAGTTCAGCAGCAGGTCCTTCGCTCCTAGAGGGAGTGAGGGACCTGCCGCCCCCGAATTGCTGCAGGTGCCGCCCCTCTCCCTTGGCCACCCCAAGCACCTGCTTGTTTGCTTGTTAAGCTGGTGCCTGGAGCCGGCCCTGTGCTCAACCTCTTACAGGCCTCATTTTCACAGTTCTCTCTCTCACTGATCACACTATCCAGCTCTTTCTCTTTCAGCATTGCCGCTCCCACTCTTTTCTCCCTGAATTGTTCCTACTGAACTTCTGCCTCAATGCTACACTGGCTTCCTGATACCCTTTAACCCCATTGGCTCAATAGAACTCTTCAAATTATCTGCAGTATATCCAGGGCTGGCAACATTTTTTATTAATGAAAAATACAGCACATTTCATAAGTATTGCAGATAGTGGAAAAGATTTTCACAGCTAGATGGCAACAAAAGAATTCCTTAACCCATTAGATTTCCTTTGGTAAAAGGAAAGAATTGTAATGCAATATGAGCATTAAGAGCAGCTCCCTGTATTTAATGTCAGATACAATCTGATTCAATTTCAATATTTGCAATGGCAATAATTAAATATCTTGTAAATGGCACAAATTTAAGATAGAAATACATTACATATTCTTACTGCTGCACAGATTTTAATTGAGATTTACATCCCCTCTGGCATTATGCCTACATAGCCTTATGACTTGAAGGTTCATTTATGGAAATAGCATAGAAATGATCATAGATGTCAAATTAATTCTAGGTGTCTAACAGAGTTTTGATTGCTTCTGAAAACTGCTCTCTAAAGAGAATAAGGTATGTTACTTTCTCTTATCATCACTTTGATATGAAGGGAATTTGCTTCTTGAGCAACTTCACTTGAGTGGGACTAGTATGTGCTTAAAGTCAGGCCCATGTTTAAGTACCATACTGAATTGGGGCCTAAATCATTATAATCATCTCAGTTTTACAAGGGAGGCAGAGAGCCTGACTACACTTGGAAATTTCCTGTATTGGACCCTGGGATGCAAACCTGGTTTCCTCCCTAGCTCCTCCACAACCAGTGTTGAAACTGGTTGACCTACTGGTATGGGCAGCTAATCACATTCTGTACTTATTGTAAGATCATTGATCCCTATTCTAAACTCTGGTTGATCACATCCTGTGAAAAGCTAAATGCAGAAGTAAAAATTCTGTTTGTTTCACATATTTTTACTTTTTATTTCAGAAAATGAACATAGCAAACAACTGGCATAGCATATAACAATGGCAGGGTATACACTGAAAGTCCTCTCTACAACATTCTTACCTGTTAGTTTGTTACCACAAACACATTTCAAAGTAAATATTTAATCCATTACATGTTTTAATTCTAAATGGAAAAATGTCTCAACACAGATTTAAAATACAAGTTACCAAATTCTGCTTCAGTTATGCCAACCATAATTTGACTCTGCAGCCTACACATATGAGAAAGAGGGCTAAATTCAACCCTGGCATTAGCAGTCACAGTAGAAGTGCTCCCACCTCCACCAGGTCTGGATTTTTTCCAGAGTCATTTCATTTTACATATTATCTCAATATACAAGAAGTGGCTCCAATTCTTGCAGCCTGATATGCAGTCATTTTCTGAGCTGTTTCTCTGGACATTAAGCCATTCTGAAGCATCTTGAACTGTTGTTCCCGACTCTCTTCCAACTCTTTCCAGTGGGGCTCTTGCAGAGAGTTCTGCAGAAATGAAAGACAGATGATCATAGTACAAACATGAGTGACTAATCAGATTATGGAATGAATTTTCAGACAATCTGGATGGCTGGCAGACAAATATTCCATTTGATACCATCATTGGGGCAAGCACAGCAACTTCATAATGGCCGTGATGAATAGAAACAAACTGAGGTTGGGTGCACAATTTGTTTAATCTAGAAGGGGTTCTCACAAGAAATCTTTTGGTGGCCTTAGAGTGCGGCCACCAGCTCTTGATGGTGGCTGCTCTGACAATTTTTCCTAAAATACTTACTTAACTTTAGGAAAGAAAATAAATATGCACATATCCATGTCCAAATCATTGTAATTTATTTATGTAACGTTTTTTTTCAGACTCAAAAGTAATGTACAGTTGTCTCTATTCTTTACTGGACCTAAACAGAATAGAAACAAAATAAGCTGCTTTGCATGTTCTTCTCTTTTTTGTTGTTGTTTCTTTTGTTTTCTTAGTTGCTGTTTTTTTTTGACTTGCTAGCTAGTAAGTCTGCTCCTGTGAAAACTGATATTTGTAGGTTTGGTAATATCGCTTTTCACCGCAGACTTACTCAGCCCGGGCAAGCTGGAGGACAAATTAAGCTCTGAATGGAGAGGTGGGTAGGGAGGCAGCAGGGGCCAGGAGCAATGGAGGTCTGGGGAAGGGCAGCAGGGGTCATGGGTGATGCGGGGAGGGGTGAGCACAGGGCTGGAACCCAAAGCCCTGCGGCTGGGGGATGGAGCCTGAAGCCCTGCGGCTGGAACCCGAAATCCCATTGCCGGAGCCTGCTGCCCAATGCCCCAAGGCTGAAGCCTGAGCCCCACTTAGGATGACCAGATGTCCCAATTTTATAGGGACAGTCCCGATTTTTGGGTCTTTTTCTTATATAGGTTCCAATTATCCGCCACCCCCTGTCCTGATTTTTCACATTTGCTGTCTGATCACCCTAGCCCCATTTCCCCTTCCCTTGGAAAGGGGGGAACTCACACTGGCTGCCTGCTAGTCTGGTTTTTGTGGCTCCAGAGGGGGCCAGGGCCCAACTCCTACTGGTGGCTCCAGGGAAGGGGTGAATGCTTTGCCGCCCCCCCTCCAATCACTGCCCAGGAGGCTGTGGCCACAAAAAAAAAAAAAACCCTGGTGGCCACATGCGGCGACGGTGTCTACATTTGAGAAACGCTGACTAGATTGAGCACAGTACAAAATCTTAGGTCAAGACAAAACCAAACTACATTTGGATTGTTATTCTCCATTTTCTCTTTCTTATGTTATCTCCCTCTCAGAAGTTTATCCTGATAGTCCTATTTCAACACTCAGATGCATACATATATTTCCTGTATCAAACTTTACAGGTGTTCTGATTCAACGGTTAGGTTCACAAAGACTGTATTCCAGAAAAGACCTGCATTGACAGACAAAGCAACGTTATCATCTAATTGCCTCCAACAATGCTAGAACAACTTCTCTCTTTTACAACACATTTGTCTTCAGTTTTCTAAACTGTAATATAAATTCTATTTTGTTATTAATTTATCAGTGTTAAAAATGTGTGTGTGGACCAAATTCTGCACTCATTCACGCCTGTACAAACCCACTGAGTTCAAAGGGCTTACATAGGTGTAAGTGAGGCCAAAATTTGGTCCTGGCATTTCAACACCAAGAGGGGAACTTCTATTTTCAGTGTATTCAGGACTAGAGAGGTAAGGCATCAAAAAGGTGGGCAGTACAAGCGGCATGCATGTTGGAGTTATTGCACAGAAAAAGGGCTTACTATCCTGCTAGATACTGGACCACTTTCTGCTCTAAGTTAAACCCATACAACACAATTGGACTAAATGGGTGCTGGGTGTAACTGACAAGAGTTTGCCTTGTTCTCTGAAATAAAATTTGGCCAGGGCTGTGTAGGCCCAAGCAGCAATGATGACGACTAGAGCAAACCTAATATCTTCTGCTGACCTGTGTTTTATTTATACTTTATATTGAATTAAAAAGTGATTTTTAGTGCTGTGTGCCTTAGGACTTGAGTGGAAGGAAGAGAAAGAGGACTAACATATTGTGATATTTAAAGTGTAAAGTTAAACAAAAGAGTAGAACTTCACAACAGTTATGGAACTCTTAGGCTTCAAATGATAGCTGCATTTACAGTCTTATTCTACATTTATACTGTCAAGGATCCTATCTATAAATTTATAATTCTTTTTTATTTATTTCAAAATGTGTCTTTGTAGTGATTTGAATATCTTTATTACACTGCAGTTTTCCTTTGAGGCCTCTAATTATTGCATTTGCCCTTCTGTAAGGCCTCTATTATGGAAAGCACCCCTATTTAGAGCCCACTTAAATACTTTCCTGAATAAAGCCCCAAATACTTTTCTTTGCTGAAATGGGATGGTCTTAAGTATGTGCTTAAAGTTAAGCACATGCTTAAATATTTTACTGGATTTGTCCCTTAAATGGAGATTCTGAAGCTGCAGTGAGCAATCCTGTGAAAGGCTTATATCGGTGGTTCTCAAACTGTGGGTTGGGACCCCATTTTAATGGGGGTCACCAGGGCTGGTGTTAAGACTTGCTGGGGTGTGGAGCCAAAGCCAAAGCCTTAGCACCACTGCCCAGGGTTGTGTAGTAATTTTTGTTGTCAGAAGTGGGTCAAGGTGCAATGAAGTTTGAGGACACCTGGTTTACATGATTGTACTATTTATATCTGAAAAATACAGCTTTCCCCTAGGCTGTGAATTCAGCTCTGCCAAGTCTCCTAACAAAAAAGGCTATAGTTATTATTTCAATAGATTAGCCCATTTATCTCTAATCTTCCTATCACAAGGTCACGGCAACTGCACCTGTATTTCCCCTTTGTGGTCCCTTAAGGCTATCCCGACTCCCCAGCCATCACCTCTGTTGGGTAGACGCTCACATCTCTATCCCTCTGAACCAAGATTTTTCCAGGCTGTACAGTTCCCTGTCTACACTAAGGGTATGTCCACATTATGAAATTAGGTCGAATTTATAGAAGCCGGTTTTATAGAAATTGTTTTTATACAGTCGATTGTGTGTGTCCCCACATAAAATGCTTTAAGTGCATTAAGTCGGCAGACCGCGTCCACAGTACCGAGGCTAGCGTCGACTTCCGGAGCGTTGCACTGTGGGTAGCTATCCCACAGTTCCCGCAGTCTCCGCCGCCCATTGGAATTCTGGGTTGAGATCCCAATGCCTGATGAGGCAAAAACAGCGTCGCGGGGGATTCTGGTTACATGTCGTTAGCCTCCCCCTCCCTCCCGTGACAGTAACAGCAGACAATCATTTTGCGCCTTTTTTCCTGGGTTACCTGTGCAGACGATATACCACGCCAAGCATGGAGCTCGCTCAGCTCACCGTCACCATATGTCATCTGGGTGCCGGCAGACGTGGTACTACATTGCTACACAACAGCAGCTAATTGCCTTTTGGCAGTAGATGGTGTATTACGATTGGTATCCATCGTCGTCGTATTCTTCAGTGAGTTCAGTCAGAGGCGCCTGGGCAGACATGTTTTGTCTCCTGGAGACTCAATCCTGCCGGCAGTCCGATTGCACCGTCTTGACGATGATGGCTAGCAATCGTAATGCAGCATCTTTTGGCAAGCACCCAGAAGATGCCGATGGCTATCAGTCATGCTGCACTGTAAAAGATAGATGGACCAGATTTGTTCTTTATTCATTTGCTTCCCCCTCCCTCTGTGAAATCAATGGCCTGCTAAACCCAGGGTTTTGAGTTCAATCTTTGGGGGAGCCATTCTGTGTGACAGTTGTTTGTGTTTTTCCCTGATGCACAGCCACCTTTGTTGATTTTAATTCCTTGTAAGCCATATCATCACTCGCTCCTCCCTCCCTCTGTCAGACAATAGTTTCGCGCCTTTTTTCAGCCCAGACACCATAGCACTGGGATCATGGAGCCCACTCAGATCACCGCGGCAATTATGAGCACTATGAACACTACGCGCATTGTCCTGGAGTATATGCAGAGCCAGAACATGCCAAAGCAAAACCAGGCAAGGAGGCGATTGCAGCGCGGCGATGAGATTGATGAAGAAATTGACATGGACATAGACCTCTCACAAAGTACGGGCCCCAGCAATGTGCAAATCATGGTGTTAATGGGGCAGGTTCATGGTGTGGAACGCCGATTCTGGGCCCAGGAAACAAGCACAGACTGGTGGGACCGCATCGTGTTGCAGGTGTGGGACGATTCCCAGTGGCTGCGAAACTTTCGCATGCGTAAGGGCACTTTCATGGAACTTTGTGACTTGCTTTCCCCTGCCCTGAAGCGCCAGAATACCAGGATGAGAGCAGCCCTCACAGTTGAGAAGTGAGTGGCGATAGCCCTGTGGAAGCTTGCAACGCCAGACAGCTACCGGTCAGTCGGGAATCAATTTACAGTGGGCAAATCTACTGTGGGGGCTGCTGTGATCCAAGTAGCCAATGCAATCAAAGACCTGCTGCTATCAAGGGTAGTGACTCTGGGAAAAGTGCAGGTCATAGTGGATGGCTTTGCTGCAACGGGATTCCCTAACTGTGGTGGGGCGATAGACGGAACCCATATCCCTATCTTGTCACCGGAGCACCAAGCCAGCGAGTACATAAACCGAAAAGGGTACTTTTCAATGCTGCTGCAAGCCCTGGTGGATCACAAGGGACGTTTCACTAACATCAACGTGGGATGGCCGGGAAAGGTACATGATGCTCGCGTCTTCAGGAACTCTGGTCTGTTTCAAAAGCTGGAGGAAGGGACTTTCTTCCCGGACCAGAAAATAACCGTTGGGGATGTTGAAATGCCTATCATTATCCTTGGGGACCCAGCCTACCTCTTAATGCCATGGCTCATGAAGCCGTACACAGGCAGCTTGGACAGTAGTCAGGACCTGTTCAACTATAGGCTGAGCAAGTGCAGAATGGTGGTAGAATGTGCATTTGGATGTTTAAAAGCACGTTGGCACAGTTTACTGACTTGGATAGACCGCAGTGAAACCAATATCCCCATTGTTATTGCTGCTTGCTGTGCGCTCCACAATATCTGTGAGAGTAAGGGGGAGACATTTATGGCGGGGTGGGAGGTTGAGGCAAATTGCCTGGCCGCTGATTACACGCAGCCAGACACCAGGGCGGTTAGAAGAGTACAGCAGGGCGCGGTGCGCATCAGAGAAGCTTTGAAAACCAGTTTTGTGACTGGCCAGGCTACGGAGTGAAACTTCTGTTTGGTTCTCCTTGATGAACCACCCCCTGGGTTCACTCTACTTCCCTGTAAGCTAACCACCCTCCCCTCCCCATTTTGAGCACCGCTTGCAGAGGCAATAACATTATTGTTACTTCACATTCATGGATTCTTTATTAATTCATCACACAAATAGGATAACTGCCAAGGTAGCCCGGGAGGGGTGGGGGAGGAGGGAAGGACAAGTTTAAAACTTTAAAACTTTAACACTTATTGAAGGCCAGCCTTCTGATGCTTGGGCAATCCTCTTCTTGGGCGTCTGAGTGAGGAGGCTGCGAAACTTGGGGAGGAGGGCTGTTGGTTACACAGGGGCTGTAGCGGCGGTCTCTGCTCCTGCTGCCTTTCCTGCAGCTCAACCATATGCTGGAGCATATCAGTTTGATGCAGCAGCAGCCGGAGCATCGACTCTTGCCTTCTATCAGCAATCTGATGTCACGTATGCTCTTCAGCCCGCGATTCAGCCCGCCACCTCTCCTCTCATTCATATTGTGCTTTTCTGCACTCTGACATTGTTTGCCTCCACGCATTCTGCTGTGCTCTGTCAGCATGGGAGGACATCTGGAGCTCCGAGAACATATCATCCCGAGTCCGCCGTTTTCTCCTTCTAATCTTCACTAGCCTCCACTAGACTTTGTTCCTAAAGAACATTCTTGTCTGGCACATTGTTCAAAATAGTCCTTTGTAACCCCAAGTCTCACATCCGTTACATCTCTCCCCTTGAGAGGTTACATACAATTCTGGCCCACAATAAGAAATAAACCATTCATTTAATACAATGGCTCCCAAAATTACTTAACTTAATTCAGTAAGGTCTCCCAAGAATATTGCAAGAAATTGCCATATCTGTCACACTTCCATTGTGCTAACTGAAACTTAAAAAAAAATTCCATCATGACTATTTATTGTACTTATTTACTTACTTCATATGACTTCCAAGATCTCCCTGGCCCTGCACCATCTTTCTGGGGTGTAATCTTTAAGATTTCAGCTTGCTTTTTACGCTCCATAGTTTTCTCTGTAATCTTTTTCTGTAGATCTAAAACACGTTCATTTTTCACAGGTCCTTCAGTTAACTGGGACTTTATTTTCTTCTCTTCCTGCCTGCAAGGGAAAAAATAAAGAAAAAAGGGGAAAAATAGATGGACAAGATCTACAAAATAAATCCAATCCAGATTATTTAGAATCAAAATAAATTACTTTGCAAATCATGAGTTAATGCACCAGCCTTTTACCTCTGGTGACCAGTTAGATTCAAATCAGGTTACATTATATGAGGAAATGAATGTGGTGTTCTCAGCTTGATTCCTGTTGTTCACATAATACCACTAACCAGTATGGAACAATTCAGCATAATCTGAAGTCCCTTCTCAGCGAATGCAAAGACTATAATATAATATGTCCATATTGCAGCTGGGGTGTGTGAATGGCAGCTTGTGTAGATGTACCCATGCTAGCTGTACTGTAGCTAGCTTGCTAAAAATAGAAGTGAGGACACCACAGTACAGTCTTCAGTACATGGTACATACTTATGTGTACAGCCAGTACTGAAGCCTGAGTCACAGAGTCCTCCCTTCTATTTTTAGTGCACTAGCTACAGTATGGCTAGTGTGGCTACATCTACCCAAGCTTCCATTCACAACCTCACTATAATGTAGATGCACCTAGGGCAATGGTCCCAAACTTTTTACCTCACCCCCACTTACTCCTTTTCACGGTCCATCCCTGGCCTGCTGGAGCCGAGGTTGGGAGCATGGCTGCGGCTCTGAGGGGGTGGGATATGGACAGGGGTAAGGGGTCCAAGGCTGGGGCAACAGCTTGGCACAGGGCTGGGAGCAGAGCCTTGTCCGGGGGCCAAGGCTGGGAGTCGGTTCCTAGGTTGTATATTAGGAAAAACTTTTTCACTAGGAGGGTGGTGAAGCACTGGAATGGGTTACCTAGGAAGGTGGTGGAATCTCCTTCCTGAGAGGTTTTTAAGATCAGGCTTGACAAAGCCCTGGCTGGGATGATTTATTTGGGGATTGGTCCTGCTTTGAGCAGGGGGTTGGACTAGATGACCTCATGATATTCTGATGATTCTATGATTCATGGGACTGGGAGCAGAGCCCTGAGCACTGGGCCAGCAACTGGGGCCTGAGCCAGGAGCAGAGCTGGATGGTGCTCCCTCCCCACCCCCCATGGGGGCTAGCCAAGGCCTTTGTGCCCACCTGCAAACATTCTTCACGCCCCACAGTTTGGGGACCTCTGAGCTAGGGTGACCAGATAGCAAGTGTGAAATATCAGGACAGAGGGTGGAGGGGGTAAAAGGCACCTATAAAAGACAAAGCCCCAAATATCGGGATTGTATGTCTTTATAAAATCGGGACATCTGATCATCCTAGATGTACCCTAATGGTGTAGAAGGGACAATGTAGCAGTAAAGTAACAAACAAGAGAGTTGAAGAAACTCTGGGATACCTACTTTATTTTACACTCTCCTGCTGTTTTTTCCCCTCTGCTACTCCTACTCTGCTACCCCCTTGGAGTGTAAGTTGTATCAGTTTATGCTCATTTAGGGTACGTCTTCACTACCCGCCATATCGGCGGGTAGCAATCGATTTATCCGGGATAGATATATCACGTCTCATTAAGATGCGATATATCGATCCCCGAACGCGCTCACCGTCGACTCCGGAACTCCACCAGAGTGAGCGGCGGTAGCGCAGTTGATGGGGGAGCCGTGGCCGTCGATCCCGCGCCGTGTGGACCCCAGGTAATTCGATCCAAGATACTTCGACTTCAGCTACGCTGTTCGCGTAGCTGAAGTTGCGTATCTTGGATCGATCCCCCCTCCCGCAGTGTAGACCAGCCCTTAGGGCTTGTCTATATGAACACGTAGTTCACAGTGAGCAGAAGTGTAAATCTATCTTGCCCTAGCTTGCTGCATACTGAAGCCATGTCTACACTTACTGGTAGATCCGTATTGCTGCGATCAATGCAGCGGTGTTGATTTAGCGGCTCTAGTGAAGACCCGCTAAATCAATCTCAGAGCGCTTCTGGTCAACTCTGGTACTCCAGCTCCCCGAGAAGCATAAGGGAAGTCATCTCCTGTTGACACAACACGGTGTAGGCACCACGGTAAGTCGACCTAAGCTATGTCAACGTCAGTTATATTATTCACATAACTGGAGTAGCATAACAGGTCGACTTACCCCAATAGTATAGACAAGGCCTTACTGTCCATATGAACTGCTGCCAGGAACTAAACGTTTCCTGGTGTGCTTTAATCTACTCTTGTTTCAAAACTAAATATTTATATAGACAAGCCCTTACTTCCTATAACCTCAACTTACTAACACCCCTTGTTGGGTAGGCTTCTCCAACTTACATTCATATACCCACTTACTGACATGTAACTTGCACTTCTATTTACATCACCTTTGAATCTGGCTCAGTGACTAGCTTTAGATCACAGTATTAAGATCACATTCTGGACAGTTATACCTTTCAGGTAAAATTCAAACCTAAAGTAAGAGGTTGGAACTCTACTGACGCTAATGGCATCACAACTGCTTATACACCCCTACCCCTTGTGACGAAGTTCCTCCTCTATCTTGGTGGGTCCTGCGCTTATTGGCGGATTTTCTTGCCTCAGAGATTCACCATGTGGGTTGGGGAACAGCCCAGAGACCTTCCCCTCTGGAAGAACCCACAGTCCAGGTCAACTGGGAGGTTTGGGGGGAACCCGGGCCCGCCCTCTACTCCGGGTTCCAGCCCAGGGCCCTGTGGACTGCAGCTGTCTATAGTGCCTCCTGTAACAGCTGCATGAAAGCTACAACTCCCTGGGCTACTTCCCCATGGTCTCCTCCAAACACCTTCCTTATTCTCACCACAGGACCTTCCTCCTGGTGTCTGATAACGCTTGAGCTCCTCAGTCCTCCAGCAGCACACCCTCTCACTCTCAGCTCCTTGCACCTTTTGCTCCCAGCTCCTCACACTTGCACCACAAACTGAAGTGAGCTCCTTTTTAAAACCCAGGTGCCTTGATTAGCCTGCCTTAATTGATTCTAGCAGCTTCTTCTTAATTGGCTCCAGGTGTCCTAATTAGCCTGCCTGCCTTAACTGATTCTAGCAGGTTCCTGATTACTCTAGTGCAGCCCCTGCTCTGGTCACTCAGGGAACAGAAAACTACTCATCCAGTGACCAGTATATTTGCCCTCTACCAGACTCCTGTACCCCACTGGTCTGGATCTGTCACACCCTATAAAAGGCGACCCGATATAACACAAATTCGGATATAACACAGTAAAGCAGTGCTCCAGGGGGGCGGAGCTGCGTGCTCCGGCAGATCAAAGCAAGTTCAATATAACACAGTTTCACCTATAACGCGGTAAGATTTTTTGGCTCCTGAGGACAGCGTTATATCAGGGTAGAGGTGTACAAGGTTTGATCTGGCCCTTTCTCTCAGTTGATAGGGCTAATGGAACTTGTTTGTGATGATCACAGGTACATTTAACTGTTGAACATGGAGTTTTGTAAAAGGATTTATGTGGTACAGTATTTCTCAAATGATTTTCCTGAAAATTTGAACAAAATTGCTATTTACCTGTCTAAG
Source organism: Trachemys scripta elegans (assembly GCF_013100865.1). NCBI lineage: Eukaryota > Metazoa > Chordata > Testudines > Emydidae > Trachemys > Trachemys scripta. The sequence continues at coordinate 120,825,274 of NC_048302.1, forward strand.
GCAGGGTGTGGGTTGGTGCTCTGGATGGCTAATAGTGTATCTGTTACTCTGAGTGTGGCAGGCCAAATTTCACAAAAGGGCCACACCCGTGGAAATATTTAATACAATATAAATACATCCCCCCCCGCCGTTCTTATTCTTCAATCTTTTTAGTGTAACCCAGACTCTTTCAAGGGCTAGGGTCATTGACAAACAAACATAAGGTCTCCTTCTCAGGGGTGCTTTTCCCCCAGGCTCTGAGATCACTATGTCACCACAGAAGGTCTATATCAAATCCCTTAGACATTCAGACACTCCCCATCTCTTAGAGAGGCTGTTTTTGGACATCCTGTTCTCTTCAAGTCTCTTATTATTCGAAGGGCAGGAAGCGCATTGTACAGCCAGTCCCTTTTATAGCAGGCATTCCCGGGGCTCGAGACTACAGGCTCAGCAGTCTTCAAGAACTGAGTGCAAAGAAACTTTGATCCAACCAATGCTTTGAAGTTGAATCTTGGCCATAAATAAGGGCAGCCATTTAGATTTGCTTCCCACATGTGTAGCTGCCTTCCTGAGACTCTCCCTGAACTGCCATATTTCTTGCTCTGAAAACTATACCTGGGCTTGGGGTAAGGAATGAAGTAATGAGCACACCTCTACCACCAAGATGGCCCAGTGCTTGGATGAGATCAGCTTATGAATGAAGAGTAGCTTGCTGAAACTGAATCTGAGCAAAACAGAGGTAACACTGGGGTGCAGAAGAAAGTATTTTTAAGAGCTTGCCGCCACGGTGCATCCTTCTTTGGTTGAAGAGTCACATCCATAATTGGTCACTTCAATCTGTAGTCTCTTGGATTCCTTGATGATGCTGAGCTGTTGAATAGCAACAGCTGTGAGTAAAAAAAGACAGGGTCTTTCTGCCATCTCCAGTTGGCTAGAAGACTCTGTCCCATCCTGGAGGATGAAGTCCTGGACTGAGTTATTCATACCTTTGTCACCTTTCGGCTGGACTACAGCAATGTGCCTATAACTGGGCATAAAACCTTCAGCACTTATGAAGCACCCACTAGTTCAGAACACTGCAGTGCATTTCCTCAGCAATACAGGCTACCACGAGAACATCACACATGTGTTCTTTACACTGGCTTCCCATACAATGTCTAATCAAGTTCAAGATCTTGGTCCTTATCTTCACGGTGCTCCATGGCTGGGCCCAGGGTATCTAAAAGACCGTGTAAAGCTGCAGGACAAAGACTATGGTCAATGTCTCTGCCTCTCTGGCACAATGGAACTCTCTACAATAAGGGTATGTCTACACTACGGGATTAATCCGAATTTATATAATTCAGATTTGAAAAACAGGTTGTATAAAGTCGAAATGAATGCGGCCACACTAAGCACATTAATTCGGTGGTGTGCGTCCAAGTACCGGGGCTAGCGTCGATTTCTGCACCGTTGCACTGTGGGTAGCTATCCCATAGCTATCCCATAGTTCCCGTAGTCTCCCGCGCCCATTGGAATTCTGGGTTGAGATCCCAGTGCCTGATGGGACAAAAAACATCGTCGCAGGTGGTTCTGGGTACAGCCTCACCTCCTCCCTCCCTCCCTCCCTGCATGAAAGCAACGGACGGCAGACTACCATTTTCGCGCCTTTTTTCCTGGGTGGGTGAACACTGCAGACTCCATACCACGGCAAGCATGGAGCCCGCTGAGCTCAAGACAGCAGTCATGAACATTGTAAACACCTCGCGCGTTCTCGTGGAGTTTATGCTCAGCCAGGACCAGAAAAACGAGGCGAGGAGGCAGCGGCGGCGGCAGCGCAGCGACAAGCATGATGAGGACATTGACATGGACATGGACACGGACACGGATACAGAATTCTGTGAAACCACGGGCCCCGGTGCTTTGGAGATCATGTTGTTAATGGGGCAGATTCTATCCATGGAACGCCGATTCTGGGCAAGGGAAACAAGCACAGACTGGTGGGACCGCATAGTGTTGCAGGTGTGGGACGATTCCCAGTGGCTGCGGAACTTTCGCATGCGTAAAGGCACTTTCATGGAACTTTGTGACTTGCTGTCCCCTGCCCTGAAACGCCAGAATACCAAGATGAGAGCAGCCCTCACAGTCGAGAAGCGCGTGGCGATAGCCCTGTGGAAGCTTGCAACGCCAGACAGCTACCGGTCAGTCGGGAATCAATTTGGAGTGGGCAAATCTACTGTGGGGGCTGCTGTGATGCAAGTAGCCAAAGCAATCACTCAAGTGCTGCTACGAAAGTTAGTGACTCTGGGAAATGTGCAGGCTATAGTGGATGGTTTTGCTGCAATGGGATTCCCTAACTGTGGTGGGGCGATAGACGGAACCCATATCCCTATCTTGGCACCGGAGCACTAAGCCACCGAGTACATAAACCGCAAGGGATACTTTTCAATGGTGCTGCAAGCACTTGTGGATCACAAGGGACGTTTCACCAACATCAACGCGGGCTGGGCGGGAAGGGTTCATGACGCTCGCGTCTTCAGGAACACTACTCTGTTTAAAGGGCTGCAGCAAGGGACTTACTTTCCAGACCAGAAAATAACCGTTGGGGATGTTGAAATGCCAATAGTTATTCTTGGGGACCCAGCCTACCCCTTAATGCCATGGCTTATGAAGCCGTACACAGGCAGCCTGGACAGGAGTCAGGAGCTGTTTAACTACAGGCTAAGCAAGTGCAGAATGGTTGTAGAATGTGCATTTGGCCGTTTAAAAGGTCGCTGGCGATCATTATTGACTCGCTCTGACCTCAGCCAAAGAAATCTCCCCATTGTTATTTCTGCTTGCTGTGTGCTCCACAATCTCTGTGAAAGTAAGGGGGAGACCTTTATGGCGGGGTGGGAGGCTGAGGCAAATCGCCTGGCTGCTGATTATGCGCAGCCAGACACCAGGGCGATTAGAAGAGCACACCAGGAAGCGCTGTGCATCAGAGAAGCTTTAAAAACCAGTTTCATGACTGGCCAGGCTACAGTGTGAAATATCTGTTTGTTTCTCCTTCATGAAAACCCGCCCCCTTTACTGACTGATTTTCTGTAAGGAACCCACCCTCCCCCTTCCCCCAGCTTTCTTTCAAACCAAATAAAGTCACTATCATTTAAAAATCATTTATTCTTTATTAATAGATTAGAAAAAGAGGGAGGGAACCCGGGTGGTATTTGGGAGGAGGATTGCTGGGAAGGAAAAAGCCACAAAGAAAAGGTTAAAAAAATGACAGCCTTTTGCTTGGGCTGTCTACTGGGGTGGAATGGGAAGGTGTACGGAGCCTCCCCCCCCGCGTTCTTACACGTCTGGGTGAGGAGGATACGGAACATGGGGACGGGGGAGGGTGGAACAGGGGCTGAAGCGGCAGTCTGTTTTCCAGCAGCCGTTCCTGAAGCTCCACCAGACGCCGGAGCATGTCTGTTTGCTCACGCAGCAGCCCCAGCATTGCATCCTGCCTCCTCTGGTCTTCCTGCCGCCACCTCTCATCTCGAGCGTCTCTCCTCTCCTCACGTTGGTCCCTCCTGTCCTCACGTTCACTGGCTTCTTTCCTATACTTGGAAACTGTTTCCTTCCACTCATTCAGATGAGCTCTGTCGGCTGGATTCCATAATTTCAGAAAACATCTCGTCTCGCGTTCTCTTCTTACGACGCCTTATCTGTGATAACCTTCGGGATGGAGGAGGGAGGCTTGAGGAATTTGCAGCTGCTGTAGGGAGGGGAAAAAAGAGAGAATTGTTTAAAAAGCTACATTTTGCAGAACAATGCTTATACTCTTTCACGGTGACCAACACTATTCACATTACATAGCACATGTGATTTCTGTGCAAGGTCGCATTTTGCCTCTTAATGCTGAGTGCCTGTGGCTTTGCTGCTAGAGATCACAGGTCTGGGCAACAGAATTCGGCTTGCAATGCGGCCATGGTAAGCCATTGTCTTACAGCTTCTGCGCCCTCCTTTCCCACATACCAAGCATAGCCTGTAGAGTGCTGCGGTTTTTCTGTTAACATTTAGCAGCAGCAGAAAACAAACTAACCACCCCCCCTTCTCGCCATGAATTCTCTGGGATGATCGCTGTACCCCTCCCCCCCACCACGTGGCTGGTATCAGGGAAGATCCCTGCAGGCACCAAACTAACCACCACCCCCCCCCGCCGCCGCCCCCCTCCCGCCATGAATTCTCTGGGATGATCACGGTACCCCTCCCTCCACCGCGTGGCTGGTAACAGGGAAGATCTCTGCTAGCCAAACGCGAAAAGCTCAGGGCCAATTTCCCATCTGCGCTTGGCTAACTGCAGGGAAGGATTTATTTTCCGCCACAGGCAAACAGCCCAGTAGGAACGGCCACCTCTGTCCCCTTAATTAAGTTCCCGTATTTCAACCAGGTTACCAGGAGTGATATCACTCTCCTGAGGATTACACAACAAGATAAAGAACGGATGTTGCTTGAATGCCAGCAAACACTGGGACTATACGCTGCCAGGCTTTGTCAGGCAATGATACCAGATTACTTGCTGCAAGCATGGCGTGGTCAAGTGTCCTACCATGGAGGAGGGAATAAGGATGCACTGCCCAGAAACCTTCTGGCAAGGCTTTCAGAGTACCTCCAGGAGAGCTTCATGGAGATGTCCCTGGAGGATTTCCGCTCCATCCCCAGACACGTTAACAGACTTTTCCAGTAGCTGAACTGACCGCGAATGCAAAGTCAGCAAAACCGTTTGCTTTTAAAACAAGTTTTATATTTTAAAAGGTAAACTCACCTGAGGTCCCTTCCATGGGGTCAAAGTCTTGGGTACTGGCTTGGGAGGCTTGGGAGGGTACTTCAGTCAGGGTGAGAAAAAGATCCTGGCTGTTGGGGAGAACGGAGTGCTGTGTGCTCTCTGCAAGCTCATCCTCATCCTCCTCCGCTCCCCCATCGGCAGAATCCTCAGGCGTCGCTGATGAGACTATCCCCGACCCAGAATCCACGATCAGAGGTGGGGTAGTGGTGGCAGCCCCCCCTAGAATTGCATGCAGCTCGGCGTAGAAGCGGCATGTCCGCGGCTCTGACCCGGAGCGACCGTTTGCCTCCTTTGTTTTTTGATAGGCTTGTCTGAGCTCCTTGACTTTCATGCGGCACTGCTCAGAGTCCCTATTGTGGCCTCTCTCCATCATGCCCTTGGAGATTTTTTCAAAAGTTTTTGCATTTCGTCTTTTAGAACGAAGTTCTGCAAGCACTGAATCCTCTCCCCATACAGCGATCAGATCCAGTACCTCCCTCTCGGTCCATGCTGGTGCTCTTTTTCGATTATCAGCCTGCATGGTTACCTGTGCTGATGAGCTATCTGTGGTCACCTGTGCTCTCCACGCTGGGCAAACAGGAAATGAAATTCAAATGTTCGCGGGGCTTTTCCTGTCTACCTGGCCAGTGCATCCGAGTTTAGATTGCTGTCCAGAGCGGTCACAATGATGCACTGTGGGATAGCTCCCGGAGGCCAATACCATCGAATTGCGGCCACACTATCCCTAATTCGAAATGTTAAAATTGATTTTGGCGCTACTCCGCTCATCGGGGTGGAGTACAGAAATCGATTTAAAGGGCCCTTTACATCGAAATAACTAGCGTCGTTGTGTGGACGGTTGCAGGGTTAATTCGAATTAAAGCTGATAAATCCGAATTAAAGTCGTAGTGTAGACCAGGCCTAAGAGTAAAGCTCATATGTTTGGCATGCAGAACTTCCTCCGGGGGCAGTCCAAGACTGTGGAATGAACTCCTCCAAGAATTAAGAACCATCACAGTCCTCACCACTTTCCATTCCAAGTACAAGGCACATTTCTTAGATCTTGCCTTCTTTAACATAAACACAGAGCAACAGGTATATTTATTTAAAAACCCATAATAATAAAATGAGAACCCCTATGAAAACAAGACATTCCACTGCAAATGCCTCTCCCTCTGGAGAGAGGATGAGAGAACAAACAACACATGGCATGTATAGTTATGTTGCTTAATGCACCATCGGAAACTGCTTGGACACAACAGTGATAAGCATGGTATAAAAACCTATAAAGAATAGAATAATGCTTCTTCTGCCAAACTTGAAGGGCTGATACATCCCTGTTACTATGGGTTAAATGTCTGATATTATTCTATGATTCTAAAACTTATGCTCTAACATTTAACTTACATGAAAACGGGTTATTTCTATTTTCATGGTAATGAGGCATTCTTTCCCCAAAGGTGCTGAAAATATGCTAATTAGTTTTTAGGTAAACACTTGATGATCAAACAGTCAGTGGAATTGAGCAACAGACCTTTCATTATATGGAAATCAATGTTTTTGTAAACACAGACACAGGAGAAGCAGCAGAAATCTAATGTTATGGAGTTCTGGTAGCTACTTCACAGTTAAGGTTGAAAATAGTTGCCCATTACAAGCTCCATATTCAATTCCTCCCCACTATCCCATCATGCCCCCAAAAAGCCAGTCCCTGGAAATGTTTTATGTCATACCTTATGCTAAGGTAGACTATTTCTGGAAGGCTTGGGAAAAAAATCAAAAAGGAGGTTTAAAGTGTTGGAGTTTGTCACAGGGGGGACCTTCTGGGATCCAGAGGGAGAGAGCCCAAATTATCATGGTTCTCCCAGTCCATAGTGTGACATTGCACTCCATATGTTCTATGAAAATATGATTATGAGTGTAAATATGATATAACTGGAATATGCTTTATGCAAAAGGTCTCTTGTAAGGTATCATTACAAAGCTTATAATCTACTGAGTGTGTTCATCCTATTTGTATGTATGTATCATTCTTGTATCTGATACTAGAAATATGAAGTATAACTCTGAAGTCCGATTGTAATTATGCAAAGTGTGGGCCATTAATAGTGGTTTGGAAGTTTGATGGCTCCCAACGACTAGGATATTGGTTGTAAATGGCTCTGTTTACTTGCAAACCTCCCTGGGTACGTGCCGGCTAGCCTTGGAAGAATGAAGAATGTGGTCTCACAGGACATGTGATCATGTCACTTGATGCTGAAATCCATCTTAAATCGGGTGCTTTTCCATTTAGAAGGAGGCGTGGGAATCGAGAGAGACAAAAGATTCCCACCTTGTGCCAAAGCTATAAAAGGCGGTGGAACAGAACAAAGGGGGCTGCCAGTCATGAGAAATCCCCTAGTTACCACCTGAGCTGGAACTAACAAGGACTGTACCAGGGGAAAGGATTGGACCCAGACTAGGAAGGAGTTTAGTCTGTGAAAGAAACTTATTGGAACATCTCTAAGGGTGAAATTTACCTGTATTCAGTTTCTTAATGTATTAGGCTTAGACTTGCATGTTTTGTTTTATTTTGCTTGGTAACTTACTTTGTTGTGTCTGTTATTACTTGAAACCACTTAAATCCTACTTTTTATACTTAATAAAATCACTTTTGTTTATTAACAAACCCAGAGTAAGTGATTAATACCTGGGGGAGCAAACAGCTGTGCATATTTCTCTATCAGTGTTATAGAGGGTGGACAATTCATAAGTTTACCCTGTATAAGCTTTATACAGAGTAAAATGGATTTATTTGGGTTTGGATCCCATTGGGAACTGGGGTTTGGATCCCATTGGGAACCAGGTGTCTGTGCTGGAGATAGGTAACCTGCTGAGTGGTTTTCAGTTAAAGCCTGCAGCTTTGGGGGCATGGTTCAGATCTGGGTCTGTGTTGCAGCAGGCTAGCGTGTCTGGTTCAACAAGATAGGGTTCTGGAGTTCCAAGCTGGCAGGGAAAATGGGCTCAGAGGTAATTTCAGCACATCAGGTGACAGTCCCAAGGGATTGGACCCATCACACATAGTTTTTCTAATAAAATGAGGTGACATCTGCCAGGAATGGGAAAGTGTAGACCCAGATGAATCCTTTCAGGAGCCCAAAATGAGAGTGTAGGGCACCCAATTTGCTGGAGTATATTTAGGGTATGTCTACACAGCACCTGGGAGCAAGCCGCCCACCCTGGGTAGACAAATGTACTAGCTCTGCTCAAGCTAGTGTACCACAAATATCAGTGTGGGTGTTGCGGCACAGGCAGTGGCATGGACTAGCCACCCAAGCTCAGACCCTGGGGGTCGGGTGAGTTGGTACTCTGGTGGCTAGCTTTCAACACCACCCATTCCACAATGTCCACAGTGCTATTTTTAGCATGTTAGCTCAAGCAGAACTAGTGTATGTCTGTCCACCCGAGATGTAAGGCACACTCCCAGCTGCCGTTTAGACATATCTATGGAGGCTGTTCTGCTTTTAGGTCTGCTGCTGTATGCTCAACATTCCTTAAAGGGGAACTTCAAATGTGTATACTGTTGTTGGTTTATTTTATGATATACACTTTGTTACAGTAGCAGCCCAAGGAACTGAAGGCTTGAAGGAAGGTGCTTTGCTTTTGTACTGGTTTCTAAAATAGAACATCAAACCTCTACTCCACAAGAGGTTCGGGGTTCCTCCCCTTTTTTTGGTATAAAAAAGGAGTTTTCTGTCCTTTTATGGATAAGATGTTGTGTCTCTGATCTGCTGGAGTCTCTAAATTATTTCCCTACCATAGACTTTTTAAAAGTTTCCCTAACTTTTTTGGGGACCCCATACAAAATACAGGCAGGAAAGAGTTAAGAACCCACCCTGCCTGCAGACAGCCAAAGTACCCATGTCCCAGATCAGCTGTATGGAGAGAGACAAGATAGCTCAGATAATATCTTTTATTAGACCAACTTCTGTTGGTGGAAGGCACAAGCTTTCAAGCTTCACAGAGCTTTTCTTCAGGTCTGGGGAAGGTAGCCAGTGTCTGACTTAAATGCAAATTGGGACATATTGTTAAGCATAAGGGGTTCACACATGCTGTAGGAGACCACTTAAAATGAAGTGTGCAATTAAGGGTTAGCAGGCTGCGGGCTGCATTACAAATTGTTGTAATGAGTCATAAAACCAGTGTCTCTGTGGAGTCCATGGTTTTTAGTGGCTAGCAGAGTTATGAAGTTCAGCTCCCAGGCTTGTCTTTTGAAGGTGTTGTGTAGGTTTCTTTTGCGGATTAGGACTGAAAGGTCAGATATAGAGTGATCGCTTTGTGAAAAGTGTTCACCCACAGGTAGGGTGACCAGATGTCCCGATTTCATACGGACAGTCCCGATATTTGGGGCTTTTTCTTATATAGGCGCCTATTACCCCAAACCCCCGTCCTGATTTTTCATTATTATCTGGTCACCCTACCCACAGGTGATATGGTGTTTTTGTCTTTTATCATTTTTCTGTGTGAGTTCATTTGAGAGCATAGTGGTAGTCTGGTTTCACACACATAGTTGTTGTTGGGGCATTTGATGCACTGGATGAGGTACACCATTTGTTGTGAGAGGCATGTGGAGGACCTATGAATCTTGAAAAGTGTGTGGTGAGGGGTATTGATCATCACAGCAGTGGAAGTATGTCTACAGGTTTTGCATCTGTTGTTCTGCCAGGGGCTGGTGGTGCTTTGAGTTGGTATGTCCTGGTGTGTACTTTGGTAGTTTGTTGCCTAAAACATGCCAATTTATGCACCCAAGGGTGTAGTTAAATGCCTGCATTTGAAAATTTGCTTTTTATTTGTGTTATTAAACTATCAAAAACAAATTTAATTAACAAAATTCAAGGAAACTTTCATGGAGGAGACTGTTCTATATTACAGTAAGAATGGAGCGTCTCTTTGGATTTGCTAGCAATTACAGTCTCAGTGACCTGGTGCAATCTGGGACTCTATATTCATAGAACCTTTTTCTGTCTTTTGCCATGTTATTCCACTTACTTATTTCAGCAGGGAAAATGAATGTATGAATTGTTAGCAGCAGTCATTTTAATCTGTAGCAGGGGGTCAACACTGACATTTAAGCACACTACATTGTCATGTTGACTGACACCGTGTGATGATGCAAGACACTTAAATGACCAAATTCTGGCTCCCTGCTAAAATAATTAAAGTAATACACACCTAACTGTAGCTGGGAAAATTACTGCCACTCATAACAGCAGTTTGCTCATCTGCAATAAACACTGTGAAACTGTATAATCAAAGTTCATTGTTGATGGATTTCCTCCTGCTGTTTGCATATCTAGTGAAGACTTGAGCAGTAGGAATTCAGCAGCTAGATCCTACTTACTACAAACACATACTGAAGAATATATATTTATATATCAAAAAACACTTCTCAGACAATATTTTGAAGAACCAAAACTTTGCCCCTTCTATGACCAATTGTTTAGCTTTTCTAACAGTCTTGGCACAGTCTTCAGTAAAGACAAAGCAAGCAGCTTAGCAGACACCCATACCATAAATCAAGAAATTCCTGCAAAGAAAATTTCCTGGTGGAACAACAAGGTTATTAATGTGTGTAAAATCCTTTTACATTGTAATATATCTGTGATCTTAAAGGATACACCAGCCTAGCCTTGTCAAATCTTGTCTAACATTTTTATGAGACTTAGCCTTCTTTTTGAATACAAGGAGACTTCTACTGCATGTAAAAAACAGATGAAATGTCTTTCTTTCCACAAACATGTGAACTGAAAGGTGATTCCAGGTGATTGTACACTAATAAGCACATTATAAGCAGCTGTCCAGCTTTGCTTTTGAAATCCCATTTACAGTTTACTTGTACTTGTTCTACCTAAACAAGGAGCTTGTTAAACTGTTAAAGATTAAAATACCCAGGCCAGAAGCTTGGTTCACAGTTATCATAAAGCAATTTTATGGTGCCCAGACAGGGTTAAAAGCAACAGAGGGTCCTGTGGCAACTCTGTTGCTTTTTACAGATTCAGACTAACACGGCTACCCCTCTGATACCAGACAGGGTTAAAAATTGCCACCTGAGAATGCTCCCGCACAGAGGGCGCCCCAGCTACGTGGAGCTGGCTTAGACATATGCATCCTGGAGATGAATGCCTGGCTGCGAGGATGGTGTCACCAGGAGGGCTTAGGCGTCCTTGATCACAGAATGCAGTTCCAGGAAGAAGGACTGCTAAGCAGAAGTGGGGTCCATCTATCAAGGAAGGGGAAGAGCATATTTGGACACAGACTGGCTAACCTAGTGAAGAGGGCTTTAAACTAGGTTTGAAGGGGGCAGGTGACCAAAGCCCACAGGTAAGTCAAAAACATGGAGACCTGGGAGAAGGGTTGGAATTTGGGGGAGCATGGGCTATTATAGCAGGGATAAGGGAGAGACAAGACAGAACTGGGGAGGGGCAATCAAATCAGTATCTTAGATGTCTGTATGCTAATGCAAGAAGTGTGGGGAATAAGCAGGAAGAACTCAAAATGCTAGTAAATAAACAGAACTATGATGTAGTTGGCATCACAGAGACCTGGTGGGATAATATGCATGACTGGAATATTGGTATAGAAGGGTACAGCTTGCTCAGGAAGGATAGGCAGGGAAAAAAGGGAGGAGGTGTTGTCTTATATATTACAAATGTATACACTTGGACTGAGGTTGAGATGGAAATAGGCAACATAGTTGTTGAAAGTCTCTGGTTAAGGATAAAAGGGATAAAAACAAGGGTGATGTCATGGTAGGGGTCTACTACAGACCACCTAATCAGGAAGCAGGGGTGGATGAGGCTTTTCTTAAACAACTAACAATCATCTAAAGCACAGGACTTAGTAGTGATGGGGGACTTCAACTACTCAGACATCTGTTGGGAAAATAACAAAGCAGGGCACAGATTATCCAACAAATTCTTGGAATGTATTGACAATTTTTTATTTCAGAAGGTGGAGAAAGCTACTAGGGGAGAGGCTGTTCTAGATTTGATTTTGACAAATAGGGAAGAATTGGTTGAGAATTTGAAAGTGGAAGTGATCATGAAATGGTGAGTTCATGATTCTAAGGAATGGAAGGAGGGAGAACAGCAAAATTAAGACAATAGATTTAAAGAAGGCAGACTTTAGCAAACTCTGGGAGTTGGTAGGTAAGATCCCATGGGAAGCAAATCTAAGGGGAAAAACAATGGAAGACATTTGGCAGTTTTTTAAAGAGACATTATTAAGGGCACAAGAGCAAACTATCCCACTGCTTAGGAAAGATAGGAAGTATGGCAAGAGACCACCTTGGCTTAACCAGGAGATCTTCAGTTATCTAAAAATCAAAAAACAGTCCTACAAAAAGTGGAAACTCAGTCAAATTACAAAGGATGAATATAAACGAATAACACAAGTATGTAGGGACAAAATTAGAAAGGCCAAGGCACAAAACGAGATCAAACTAGCTAGAGACATAAAGGGTAACAAGAAAACATTCTACAAATACATTAGAAGCAAGAGGAAGATCAAGGACAGGGTAGGCCCGTTACTCAATGAGGGGGGGGAAAACAATAACCGAATATGTGGAAATGGCAAAGGTGCTTAATGACGTCTTTGTTTTGGTTTTCACCAAAAAGGTTGGTGGTGATTGGATGTCTAACATAGTGAATGCCAGTTAAAATGAGGCAGGATCAGAGGCTAAAATAGGGAAAGAAAAAGTTAAAACTTATTAGACAAGGTAGATGTCTTTAAGTCACCAGGGCCTGATGAAATGCATCCTAGAATACTCAAGGAGCTGACTGAGGAGATATCTGAGCCATTAGCGATTATCTTTGAAAAGTCATGGAAGACAGGAGACATTCCATAAGACTGGAAAAGGGCAAATATAGTGCCCATCTATAAAAAGGGAAATAAGAACAACCTGGGGAATTACAGACCAGTCAGCTTAACTTCTGTACCTGGAAAGATAATGGAGCAAATAATTAAGCAATGAATTTGCAAACATCTAGAAGATAATAAGGTGATAAGTAACAGTTAGCATGGATTTGTCAAGAACAAATCTTGTCAAACAACCTGATAGCTTTCTTTGACAGGGTAACAAGCCTCGTGGATGGGGGGAAATGGTAGACTTTGTATATCTTGACTTTAGTAAAGCTTTTGATACTGTCTCACATGACTTTCTCATAAACTAGGGAAATGCAATCTAGATGGAGCTAATATAAGGTGGGTACATAACTGGTTGGAAAACTGTTCCCAGAGAGTAGTTTTCAGTGGTTCACAGTCATGCTGGAAGGGCATAACAAGTGGGGTCCTGCAGGGATCAGTTCTGGGTCCGGTACTGTTCAATATTGTCATCAATGATTTAGATAATGGCATAGAGAGTACACTTATAAAGTTTGCGGATGATACCAAACTGGGAGGGGTTGCAAGTGCTTTGGAGGATAGGATTATAATTCAAAATGATCTGGAGAAATGGTCTGAAGTAAATAGGATGAAATTCAATAAGGACAAATACAAAGTATTCCACTTAGGAAGAAACAATCAGTTGCACACATACAAAATGGGAAATGACTGCCTAGGAAGGAGTACTGTGGAAAGGGATTTGGGGGTCATAGTGGACTATAAGCTAAATATGAGTCAACAGTGTAACACTGCTGCAAAAAAAGCAAACATCATTCTGGAATGTATTAGCTGGAGTGTTGTAAGCAAGACACGAGAAGTAATTCTTCTGCTTTACTCTGCGCTGATTAGGCCTCAACTGGAGTATTGTGTCCAGTTCTGGGCGCCACATGTCAGGAAAGATGTGGACAAATTGGAGAAAGTCCAGAGAAAAGCAACAAAAATGATTAAAGGTCTAGAAAACATGACCTATGAAGGAAGATTGAAAAAATTCGGTTTGTTTGATCTGGAAAAGGGACGACAGAGGGTACATAACAGTTTTCAAGTACATAAAAGGTTGTTACAAGGAGGAGGGAGAAAAATTGTTGTTCTTGACCTCTGAGGATAGGACAAGAAGCAATGGGCTTAAATTGCAGCAAGGGCGGTTTAGGTTGGACATTAGGAAAAACTTCCTAACTGTCAGGGTGGTTAAGCACTGGAATAAATTACCTAGGGAGGTTGTGGAATCTCCATCATTGGAAAAAGCAACAGACCTTATCTTAACTTGCATCTGAAGAAGTGAGGTTCTTACCCACGAAAGCTTATGCTCCCAATACTTCTGTCAGTCTTAAAGGTGCCACAGGACCCTCTGTTGCTTTTTACAGATTCAGACTAACACGGCTACCCCTCTGATACTTTCCATCATTGGAGATTTTTAAGAGCAGGTTAGACAACCACCTGTCAGGGATGTTCTAGATAATATTTAGTCCTGCCATGAGTGCAGGAGACTGTACTGGATGATCTCTCGAGGTCCCTTCCAGTCCTATGATTCTATGATAAGGACTCTATACCAAGCCTTCTTCCAAACCCCTGCGATAGAGAATATGGAAAGTATACAGGACTACAACTGTTTTCTGCTTATCACTCACATAGAGGCTCTTGGGAAGGTGAGCCATAAGGCTGCTCTAACTTACACCTGGGTCGGCTCATGCCACAGCCCAAGAGTTTGGGGAGCGCACAAGTAGCTTAAAACCACTTTTGCCTTATCTCTCCCTCCTTGCCCTAAATGCAGGAATGGAATAAATGAGAATCAGGCCTCAGCTGTGCAACCTTGTACATGTGTTTTGCCTCTTCAGGGCTTGTCTGCATGGCAACCTGGTTTTGTATGATACCACCAAATGCAGTCAAACACTCAGAAGGGTATGGACTCTTGGCGTGCTCATTTGTATGCCAATAATTGGAATGTTCTTCCACTTCACATATCATTGCTGATTTCCAAACTGTGCCAACAATACCAGTGGTTAAAGGAACATAGAATGTGCACCTCGTTCATTTCTCAAGTGTTTGTAAGCATTCAAATAGTTGCCTTTGTAATGGATGCCATAGTTTCCAGTCTAGTAAAGCTAAAGGCTGATACCCTAATAATTTCTCAGGCTTCACTTTCTGTTTTGTTTGATATAATCAATTATATGCTGTCTTGATATGCTATTTTGTGGTGGTGCCTATCTGTTTGAAAATTATATTAAAAGTAACCTGCATGTTCAGGACCCAGTTAGACCGAGTGACACAAACGAAGAGCACATTTTTAAGCAAAGCTTAGTCATCACACCGTAGCTGATTAGTACTGGCTTTTAATATAAGGTGATTTGAGACTAAATGTGCTAAAAACATGTAATTTCATATTGTACACAGCAATATCTCATGAATGTCAGCTATCTGATTCATTATTCAATCCCCATAATTAATTAATTCTCTAGAAGCTATCCCTTTGGGTGGGATCCATACAACCTGAGCAATGAATCACACTGACTTGAGATAATGCAGAATTTAGGCTCTGTACAGCAGGATTAACATACAAAGTCAGCAGTTTGTTCAGATGAAATGCAAGCTGCAGGAAATTGCCAATTATCTGCAAAAAGGTTAGCAAGCAGACTGTAGTAACAGAAATGCCATCACAGACTTGCACACTATCTGATAATGCTGCTAAGTACATGCCTGGAGAACAATATTCTTGGGACACTTTACAGACACTTGTTGGTTGTGTATGTAGATTCTCCAGTCATAGCTCCCTGGCAAAGTCATGTCACATCTAGTTTTCTACATAACTATTTAAACTTTAAATATCTTTGAGGGTAAGATAAGGTCTCCTTCAAAGTAAAGTATCTTTTAATACTGTCATCATGAGCCTGAATAAAACCACTGCCTGCAAACAAGTGTTGTTTCATTTGGGTTCTGTCATCTTTGGCATGATAGTCTGTTCTAAATAACTTTGCAAACACAGCAGCTAGGAAAACTAATTGAACTTTAGCCTTACCCATGGTATTAGAACTATTTTGATCTAAAATAACACAAAAATTGCATTTTAAAGGACTCCTGCATCAACCGAAATGCAGAGGCTACTTATCTATCACAGTAAATGCCTCCGGGTTTGGTGGTAAGCAATCGATCTTCTGGGATCGATTTATCGCGTCTTGTCTAGACGCGATAAATCGATCCCGGAAGTGCTCGCCGTCGACGCCGGTACTCCAGCTCGGCGAGAGGAGTATGCGACATCGACGGGGGAGCCTGCCTGCTGCGTCTGGACCTGCGGTAAGTTCGAACTAAGGTACTTCGAATTCAGCTACGTTATTAACGTAGCTGAATTTGTGTACCTTAGTTCAAAGTGGGGGGTTAGTGTGGACCAGGCCTCCGAGTAGACAGCATGGAACAAAATTCTTGGTAGTATATGAGCTCTGGAAAGCAGTAACTCTGGGGGTTCCTTGCACGCTCCCTCAGAGCACTGAAAATTCAGAGCCAGGAATTTATAAGGGGCAATGGCCACAACTCTATTTCAGTCCAATTACTCTTAATCAGAATCCACTCTAGAAATACCAGACAATTGGGCAGTGCAGACTTATGCTGTCAATTGACTTGAACTACAGTTACTAAATAATAGCCTTTCTTTCTCCTTTGGGTATTGACAGCATAGAGTCCCACTCTTAGGAGATTAACTTGCAGTAATAAACCCAATCAGAGCTGGGACTACAGAGAATTAGTTAAAGAACAATTGTAGGGCGGTTCTTTGGAACTGAGCATGAGAATTGGAAGCTAAATCAATAAAATGAATTGAACTTCAAGTAGCAGCCTTCTGTACCTCAATGATAGAAACATTTCTAAGGCCTTGTCTACACTAAAGGGAAAAGTTGATCTAAGCTATGCAATTTGAGTTATGTGAATAGCGTAACTCAAATCAACATAGCTTAGATCTACTTACCGTGGGGTCCACATTACGCGATGTCAACGGGAGACATTCTCCCATCGACTCCCCTTACTCTTCTCGATCAGGTGGAATACAGGAGTCGACGGGAGAGCCATTGGCGGTTGATTCAGCAGGTCTTCACTAGACCCACTAAATCGACTGCTGATGCATCGATCGCCGCAGCGTTGATCCTCTGGTAAGTGTAGACAAGCCCTCAGATATGTGGAAGCAGCTGCTTTGGGCCTGATTGAATATAGAAATATATATATACACACACACATATAAAATGTTGGGGTCTAAATCAGCTGTTAATGCTCAAGAAAGAAATCTTGCAGTCATTGTGGATAGTTCTCAGAAAATATCCACTCAATGTGCAGCAGCAGGCAAAAAAGCTAACAATGTTGGGAGTCATTAGGAAAAGGATAGCTAAAAAGATTGAAATTATCATATTGCCTCTATATAAATCCATGGCACGCCCACATCTTGAATACTGTGTGAAGATGTGGTCATCTGATCTCAAAAAACATATATTGGAATTGGAAAAGGTACTAAAAAGGGCAACAAAAATGATTAGGGGTATGGAATGGCTTCCATATGAGGAGCGATTAATAAGACTGGGACTTTTCAACTTGGAAAAGAGAGGACTAATAGGGGGATATGATAGAGGTCTATAAAATCATGACTGGTGTGGAGAAAGTAAATAACGAAGTGTTATTTACTCCTCCTCATAACACAAGAACTAGGGGTCACCAAATGAAATTAATAGGAAGCAGGTTTAAAACAAACGTAAGAAAGTATTTCTTCACAGTGCACAGTCAACCTGTGAAACTCTTTGCCAGAAGCTGTTGTGAAGGCCAAGACTATAACAGGGTTCAAAAAAGAACTAGATAAATTAATGGAGGACAGGTTCATCAATGGCTATTAGCCAGGATGGGCAGGGATGGTGTCTCTGGTCTCTGTTTGCCAGAAGCTGGGAAACAAAACAATGTAAAACTCCAGAACCCACTCAGTCCTACTTCTTGTTCAGCCAATCACTAAGACAAACAACTTTGTTTACATTTACGGGAGATACTGTTGCCTGCGTCTTATTTACAATGTCACCTGAAAGTGAGAACAGGCATACGCATGGCACTTTTGTAGCCGCCGTTGCAAGGTATTTACGTGCCAGATATGCTAAATATTCATATGCCCCTTCATGCTTTGGCCACCATTCCAGAGGACATGCTTCCATGCCGATGATGCTCATTAAAAAAATAATGTGTTAATTAAATTTGTGACTGAACTCCTTGAGGGAGAATTGTATGTCTCTGTTCTGTTTGACCTGCACTCTGCCATATATTTCATGTTATAGCAGTCTCAGATGATGACCCAGCACATGTTCATTTTAAGAACACTTTCACAGCAAATTTGATAAAGTGCAAAGAAGGTACCAATGTGAGATTTCTAAGCATAGATACAGCACTCTACACAAGGTTTAAGAATCTGAAGTGCCTTCCAAAGTCTCAGAGGGACGAGGTGTGGAGAATGCTTTCAGATGTTTTAAGAGCAACACTCCGGTGCAGAAACTACAGAACCCGAACCACCAAAAAAGAAAATCAACCTTCTGCTGGTGGCATCTGACTCAGATGATGAAAATGAACATGCATCAGTCTGCTCTGCTTTAGATTGTTATTGAGCAGAACCCGTCATCAGGATGGACGCATGTCTTCTGGAATGGTGGTTGAAGCATGAAGGGACATATGAATCTTGAGCGCATCTGGCACATAAATATCTTGCAACGCTGGCTACAACATTGCTATGCGAACGCCTGTTCTCACTTTCAGGTGACGTAAACAAGAAACAGGCAGCATTATCTCCTGCAAATTCTAACCAAACTTGTTTGTCTGAGCGATTGGCTGAAGTAAGACTGAGTGGACTTACAGGTTCTAAAGTTTTACATTGTTTTATTTTTGAATGGTTATTTTTTGTACATAGTTGAACATGTGTAAGTTCAACTTTCATTATAAAGAGATTGCACTACAGTACTTATATTAGGTGAATTGAAATATATGATTTCTTTTGTTTTTTACCGTGCAAATATTTGTAATAAAAATATAAAGTGAGCTCTGTACACTTTGTATCCTGTGTTGTAATTGAAATCAATATATTTAAAAATGTAGAAAATATCCAAAAAAGTAAATAAATAGTATTCTATTATTATTTAACAGTGCAATTAATGACACAATTAATCGCAATTCATTTTATTTAATCACTTGACAGCCCTAATTAATATACATCATATAAATCTATTCAATTTGAATTTAAAGTTGTAAAGTATCCTTAGCATATTGGTACAGGCTCTTTGTTGTGAATAGAGTCTGAGCATCAAATATTCAGACCCACAATCATGTATCTGGAACAGAAGCTTTACCTCCACAACACTCACTTTCTAGTTAATCAGAAACAATTCCATATCATTAGAATCATCCTAGATAGCCAACTACAGTGGTTTCTCATTTCCACCTAACCAATACACTAACCTCACAATATCCTTCCCTTAAATCTCATTCTCTATATGGAGAGGCAAGACTATGTATCTTAGGGCTTGTATCTATACTTACCGGGGGATCGACGAGTGGCGATCGATGCATTGGCGGTCGATTTAGCGGGTCTAGTGAAGACTCGCTAAATTGACTGCAAATCGCTCTCCCGTCGACTCTTGTACTCCACCGGATCAAGAAGAGTAGGCGGAGTCGACAGGAGAGCATCTCCCGTCGATATTGTGTAGTGTAGACCCCATGGTAAGTAGAGCTAAGCTACATTGATTTGAGTTACGCTATTCATGTAAGTCAAATTGCATAGCTTAGATAGAATTTCCTCTGCAGTGTAGACAAGGCCTTAGTTAAAGACATGTTAGGGAACTATATCTTTTCATAATTCACCTCAGTCACTAATAGCATGGGGATAGATCAAGTAGAAATATCTTAAAGATTGTCTAAATTGTATTTATTTTTATTCACTATTGTATACTGCCCACTGCTCTGGTAGGTGCTTCATACATGCAGAAGGCAGGTTCCTGCCCCAGAGAGCTTAAAGTCTAAACTAAAAGAGTTTACAAATAAAGGAAAGCAATACAAGACATGACATGTGCATGTGCATGTGTGCACCCACATATACACATGGGTGTCTTATTTCTTCTTTTTATTGTATCCTGACCTCCTGGCTAGTTGCTATTATTTTATTGCTGATTAACTTTAATCTTTTCCTTTTGGGTTTTGTTTGGTATGTTAGTTCTTCTTATATTTAATTTGTGTACCAGCTTGTCATGTGTCAGTGGCTCAGAGTCTTAAGATATAAGAACATAAGTATGGCCATACTGATTCAGACCAAAGGTCCATGTAGCCCAATATCCTGTCTTCCAACAGTGGCCAATGCCAGGTGTTTCAGAGGGAATGAACAGAACAGGTCATCGTCAAGTGTTTTGTTTTTGAGTGCAGTTATGTAACAAAAAACTACATTTGTAAGTTACGCTTTCACAATAAAGAAATTGCACTACAGTGCTTGTAGGAGGTGAATTGAAAAATACTATTTCTTTTGTTGATCATTTTTACAGTGCAAATATTTGTAATAAAAATAATAATATAAAGTGAGCACTGTGCACTTTGTATTCTATGTTATAATAGAAATCAATATATTTGAAAATGTAGAAAAACATCCAAAATATTCAATAAATTTATATTGTTTAAGTGTGATTAATAGCAATTACTTTTTTTAATCACAGTTAATTTTTTGAGTTAATCTCATGACTTAATTGCAATTAATCGAGAGCCCTAATTTGAACAGCAAGATTGAAATCTTGCCCATATTGAAGTCAATGGCAGAACTCCTATTAAATGGAATCAGGATTTCACCCCAAATCTTTCATTCCTGCAAATAACAAGATATTAGCAACGATGTAATATTCTAAACATCTCTATGGTATTTTAAACTAACTTTAATGCAGCTGCTCTTCCAAGTGCTGCTCTGAACAGGGAAATCTGCTCCAGTTTGTCTAGAAGAAGTTGTTCCTTGGCTTGTTTTTCATGTATTATCTGGTCTCTCTTCTCTTCTTCTGCCTTCTTCTGCGCTTCTTTCAGTAAAGCTAGGCGTTCACGCAGTTCCATTATTGACATTTCACCACTGAAGCCATAGCCAGCAGTCTACAGAAATTCAAAATCATGTTTCAGCTCAGATTGACATCGCTGGGAGTTTTGATTTCAATTAAGCAGGATTTGGCCTTAACTTATTTACAAGCTACTTTCTATGGCATAGAAATCATTTTCAGAGATGTATCATAGTACATGAGGCTAAGATGTGGCAATACTACTTCTCACAGAAGAAATCTCATCTAGGAAACAAACTGAACTAACCACAAATATAAAAGGCCAGTTTTATCTGGCCAGAAATGATTCTAGATAACACAACATCCAGTTTTAATAGGAAGTTTAAAAGCTAACAGCATCATTTTAAATTTGGAAAACTGTGAAGTCTGTAAAACCAGAAGGGAATATACATTCAAATTTAAATACTGAGAGCATTTGTACGCTAGTATCTGTTTTTCCACTTGTGTGGAAGAGTAATCTAACTGCAGATTATGGGCCAGATCCTGTGACATATTGAGCACCCGCATTTAACTGCTGAGGTTACTAGGAGTTAACTGTTCTGCACCTGGCAAGATCAGACCCTTAATGTCCAAGGCCAAAATTTTTAAATCTGAGTGCCTAAAGTTAGGCACTGAATTCTGGATTTAGGAGCCTAAAGAGAAGCAGCCAGAGTTTCAGGGGTGCTGAGAAACCACAACCCTAATTGAAGTAAATGGGAGCTGCAGGTGGTCAGGACCTTTAGAAACTTCTAAACAAAAGTTTAGGGGTTTGATGTTTTTAGCCCACTACCAAGCCATCTATGAGCAGTAAAACTATCTGCTGTGCAGGAATAGGACCCTTCACATATTTACAGGATCACCCCAGCTATTGTACCTCAAAGACTTCTGAAACACAAACATCAAAATTATGTGATCATCACACTGAGCTTCTAAGCAATCTCTCTTCCAAAAGGACATTGCTGGGTCTCGACACCATGTGCACCAGTACCTCCACCCTGTACCAATGCAATGCATATGGGTGGGTCTGTATATAGACACAAACACTGGGCTTCTGAGTCCTTTCCTTTCCAAAACTGCACCAGTTTCACACCAAAAAGCTACTATTTTTGTCTATCCTGATGCATTTTAATTTTCACATTTCAAGATGCATATCCTTGAACTATACCCTCATCTACTGTTTGACCCAGTCACTACATTGTTGCAGAGCTATAACACATGAAGTGAAAGGGAAATGCTTTAGTACAGGATGGAGATTCTGGTGGTGGTGTGTGAACTTAGTAGGGAGATTGAGCAATGTCCTTTTTTGGAAGAGGATTTGCTTAGAAGCCCAATGTGGTGATTGAGTTTTAGAAACCTTTGAGGGGTGGTCCTGGAAATATATGAAGGGACTCCTTTTCCTGCACAGTAGATAACACTGCTGTTCATGTAACTGGAGTGCCACCAAGTGGATAGCTGAGTACATTAAAGATTATGAAAGTAAGTGAAAAGCAACAGAGAGTCCTGTGGCACCTTTAAGACTAACAGATGTATTGGAGCATAAGCTTTCGTGAGTGAATACCCACTTCGTCAGACGCACCCATGAAAGCTTATGCTCCAATACATTTGTTAGTCTTAAAGGTGCCACAGGACTCTCTGTTGCTTTTTACAGATCCAGACTAACACGCTACCCCGCTGATACTTGAAAGTAAGTGAGAATTTCATCGACTCAAATTCTATTTCATCTAATTTGAAAGTGTATTTTTACAAAAGAGAAATGCAGGACAAGCAAGTAAAATGTACTAACTCAAATCGGAGTCACATCTTAAGCACTACTAGGAAATTATAATGTAAACCTGAGAGTTCTCATTCCTTTATCTGGTTGTAATTTGAATGGCCAGCTCACTTTTAGCAAACTTACACTTAGCAAGGGCTTCCCTTTGGCTTGATTTGGAATGAGTATTTCAAGTATGACTTCAAATGTGTTGTGTTCACCTGCTATTTGAATCTCCTCTCAGGAATGAGTTAGATAGGAAACCATATTTAAAACTAAATACTGCCCTTGGATACAAATGGGATCAATGGGAGCTGTATGTGAGGAGCTGACTGAAAAATTTTGCCCACTGTCAATGGCAATGAAATGAACTGGGCCTATAAATGAGAAAGTACTGAAATTCCCATCCCTTTCATTTTAATGAACTAGACAATGAGCACTGCTCCACAGCAGAATGTGTGATTGAGAAAGCTCTGTAATTCCAAGCCCTGACTACATTAAAGAACTGCTCAGACTAGTTCAATCATAAAAGTGCAAGCTGCAATGTGACCATACAAGAGAGCCTGTTCAGGGTCCACAAAGTGCACTGCGTGTATTCACAGCACTCCCTGTGAGTACTGCCGAACTTGTGGATTGTTGACTCTTTCCCACATCCCCATGACATAGGTTTATAATCTCTGAGACATAATGTCTATTTGTAGTTGTTCACATTTTTGGTTTGCTCCATTGTCTGCTTTAAATAGCTTCATCCCATCTGAAGGTCTGTATATGCATTGTGAAGAGCAGGGTCTATGCTCTAGGTGGATACCGTCTTTGGCTGATAGTGTTCCAAGGGAGAAGGAAGTTGACTTTATTCTGTTTTTCTTTGGTTATTCATTTTTTTCTCAGATAAATTGGGTTTCTCTATTGTTTTTTCTGTTCTTATTTTGTTAGGTTTATACTTGCTTTTTAGCTGATCCCAGTTTCATTCTCTTGTGTTTCCCTTTAAGGTCCCAAGAGACACTACCCACCCAGTTCTCCCTTCTTCTCCCCACTACTAATGCAGTGTCCCTGACAGGGAATTAATAGCTTCTTTGGGAAGCAGGAGGTAGGGAAATGGAATGGGGAGAAGGGACATAAGTGGATTTTGGAGAAGTATGGCGAGGTAAGATGGTGCATTTGTTTGGGGATCTGAGGAGACGGTGAGGGGTAGCCATGCTACTAATAACTCAGGTCGGTTTTCTCCTTTTAAATCTCAGGAATTTGGGAGATACTGCTAAGGCAGCATATGGACTGCTGCACCAGCCATGCCCCCTCCATGGAAAGAAGAACACCCTCTCCATGGAAAGAAGAATAGCATCTCTCTGTTGGTTTCTGCTAACTAACCATTAGAAATTTTTTTCTTTTTGTTTTTCACCTGAATTCCCTTGAAAGAAAGGAAAAACTAAAAGAGAGCAGTTCTGATTGTTTAAAAGTGCTAGTCAACTTTTATTTTGCTTTATCTTTTTTGTGTTGTTATGCTGCTCTGGGTATATGGGGAAGGGGCAAGGGAGGAAGATAAGGTCCTGGGCAGAGTTGAGACCAGTCAAGTTTTGCATCAGGTGCTTTTGGGCCTGTATGCAGCCAGTAGGTGGCTGGCTTGAGAGGTGGCAGAGCCAATTGCTAATGTTGTCACTGAAGGGTGGGTGAGAGCATTGTGGGATTGTGCTGGGAGGACTAATTACATCAATGCAATAGCCATGCTTGTATTTCTTGTCCAGAGACACAGTATAGGAGGCATAGCTTTACTCAGCGTCAGTGTAGTCACTGCAGTAGTATGAACACCTCTACATCATTCCAAGCTCTATGTGTAGACATGAGAGCCCCAAGTGTTGACAAAATTGTTGTCATGAAGGTAGATAAAATCTAGGGGCTCTACTTGGCAATGTCTTAAGAGACACGTTATAGGATGAAATCCTAGCCCCACTGGACTTAATGGCAAAACTCCCACTGACTTCAATCGGGTTAGAATTTCATCTGTGCTCGTGATGTTTTCTCTTATAAAGTTTTCATTTTATAAACTTTGGGGAAATTCAGGTTCAGATTTAATTTTTCAATCCAAGCTGAATGTCTTGGGCTCATTTCTAATTGCATGTATCCAACATGCAATATTTTTGTATACAGTATAATTCATGTCTGTGTGAAATGTAAACATGCTTCTAAAGCAGTTATTTCTTCCTTATGAACCTACCTGGGTTAAGTCAACAAACTTGTTCCTAAAGAATGGCAGAGATTCTATAGCTCTTATCTGTTGAATCAATTCATATCTTTTCCTAAGCTTCTCCTCCTCTTCTTCCAGAGCTCGACGAAGAAGTTCTCGGCTCTCTTCAGACACTTCCTGAACTGAGAGAAAACAAATAGCCCATGTTAGCTGCACGTCTGATGCTGCAATACATCTTAGGGTGACCAGATCACAGGGATGAAATATCGGGACGTGGGGAGGGGCGGAGGAGCAAAAAAAAAAATGGCGGCGGAGCAACAACAACAAAAAAAAAGCAGTTTCGCAGGGGCGGGGGGCATTAGCAGGCCCCAGCCGCGCCGCGCAAACGTGCTGCCCACCCCAGGGCAAAAGCTGGCCCCGATGCAGAAGGGGCTGGGGATAAAGAGGGCATGGGGGGGGACGACACCGATAAGAAGCACTGTGAAGCAAAGTCCGAGGCTGGCCGTGGGGCAGCGGCAGTGCATGTGAGCCGGGGACCCCGGGGGCAGCGCGGCGCGGGCGTGCAAGGGGCCAGGGCTGGCACAGCCGAGCCACAGCAGCGGCCGGTCTCCTAAGGGGCTCCCCGGGGCTCCAGGCTGGGCAACGGGCAGGAGCCAGGGCTTTTCCCAGCCCCGCAGAGCCTCCCGCCCCCCCAGCCCGCCGTGGGCACATGCGGCGCGTCCCACCGCCGGCAGGGAGCCCCACGCCTCTCCTGCTCGGCTGCGCTCCAGCGACTCCTTCCTGGCGGGGCGAGCCGCTGGAGCGCAGCCGAGCAAGAGAGGCGCGGGGCTCCCTGGCAGCGGCGGGGAAGTTTATGGGGACCCCGGCTGGCCCCTCGCCCCTGTCCGCCGGCCTCCCTGCCTGGGACAAGTCTCGCCTCTGCAGCCTCTCTTCGCCGCGTGTCTCCGGCAGCCCACGCTGCCCACCCGGGCCAGAGCCAGCCCCGACTGCTGTCTGCACGCAGCCCGGGCCATGCCCAGCTAGCCCCCGGCAGCCGCGGCAACTTTCCCTTCCCCTCCCACGCTCCTGGTAGTTGCCCAACCCTCCTCCCAACCTCCTCCCTCCATGGAGAGATCCAATGGGGGAAGGAGGGGGCGGAGTCGGGGTGGGGGGGGCGTGAGCGCCGGAGCGGAGGGCAAAATTGCTTTTTTGTCCAGTGTCCCGACCGAACATCGGTCGGGACGCGGGACAAAGAAGGAAAAATCGGGACTGTCCCGATAAAATCGGGACGTCTGGTCACCCTAATACATCTGGAGATGAATTCTTGTACATGTGTGAATAATGACGCTAATACTGACCTGAATATACTTCAGGTTGTTACCCTTCCCCAGTAGGAAGGATGATTAGAGAGACTAATAATTACTTTCCATCTCTAATATCTGTGATTCTATGAGTCTTACAGACATAGAACTGAAATAAAAAGCAGTTTATACTTACAGTTGACACAATTAGTATGTAGTAATTTATTTTCTAGTTTAGACTCAAGAGACCAAAAAATAGGAAAATGCGTAGTTTCATTTACTTAAACTACAGACTCTGTATAGCATCAGATATTCATAGATTTCCAAGCTGTATGTACTCTGGAAAGCTATGGATTCTGGCTCACTACCAGGCTCACCTATCTAGGATAAAGACTGGCTTACTCAGTCTAATCCAGGAACCTCTTGGTGCCAACTGGCAGAGGGCGCATAGAGTTTTACGGGGATCCCCTGGGTCAGATGTATGCACATTAAGTTTACCAAAGGGTGATATGTTAAGTCTACCAAGAGCCAAATAATTATTGCAAAATGTATGTACAGAGAATGTTTAAGAAATTATGTACTTAAGGTATGTGAGTTAAGGCAGGTCACCAGAAGGTGATAAATATGCTGCTATCAGGTAGGAGGGAAGAGATGCTGCTCTCTCTCTCTGGCTGGTCATGTGTGTATTGTCACTTTCATAATGGAGGCCTATCTACAGTCTGAGCCCAATGCTAATGAATAGATTGTGAAAGTGACAAGAAAGAGGCACACAGGAGAGTGTCCTGTTTATAAGTAAAGACAAAGATAACTGGGGGTACAGGGGGACACCCTTGGATCTTTCCACCGAGGAGGCAAGCTGACAGCATGATTGTCTCATGAAGGGAAGACCGCAGCCAAGTCTGGCTGTAATACGCTGGAAGGATTTTGGGTGAGCTTTGATCTATAAGACATGACAGTAACTAGTTAAGTAAATGTAGGTTCTAAAATGTGTTTTTATTTTATATGCAACCATTTGTTTCCAATATTTATACTTGCTATCACTTGAATCTTTATACTTTGTTAAACAAACTTTAACTATAAACTTCCCTTAGTGCTGAGTGTTAAGCAGAGCAGTAATGTGAGGTGTGTGTGGTAAGCTGGGGCATGGTGTTCCTTTGGGAGCAGTGAATCTGTGAATACTGTGAGTGTCCAATGGAACAGAGGCTGGACACTCCAGGGGGACTCTCAGAGGGCTTACAGTTGGAGTGTGCCTATTGCTAACCTGCAGAAGGACAGCAGGGCCTGTGGAGGCTGAGAGGGGAATGCTTGCGTTGCCCTTGGCCAGTGGAGTTGAGGAGCTGACTCATGGCAGGCGAGACAAGGCTTCCTCACATGAATGGCAGATGGTAGCGAGGTACCTCACAGCCCTGGGGACCCTCGGGAGGCATCACACTCAGAAGCTAAAAACAAGAATCTTCTGCACTCTATACCTCTCAAGGCTAGAGACTGCCTATTCCTCCACTAGGTGTTAGTGCAGTCCTATAATGGAGTAAGTACCATGCATATCTTTGGATGGAGGAAGAGACCAGCTTCATGACCAGCATTAAGTCATCTGGGCTAAAATATAAACTAGAACATCCCCTTGGAGAATTGTGGAGAGCCAGCAACATCCGCTCTCTCCACTCCAATCACTGCTCTGCTTTTTCACCCCCAATGATTTATTTTGGTGTAGAGAAGGAACTCTCTCTTATCTCAGTGGCTGCTTTCTTCCTCTCCTCAGCTTGGAAGAGGCCAATAATGAATGATGTCTCCTTTAAAATTTTCTGTTGGCCCAATAAGTCTTCTCTTTAGGACACTGGAGATTCAGTATGAGTCACATGAATCTGATCGCCATATACCGGGTATGGCAATCAGAACAGGCAGTCACATGTACCACTTCTGGCAGGAGTGCAGACTGGTAGCTTCAGAATGCCTGATTCTGCATCTTCCCCTTTAGCACAGGGAATAATTTCTCTGGGCGAGTAGCTTAGGTGCTTTTTTCAGCTAGAGTGGGCCAAAGATTCACTTATTACATTGGGTCTACTTGTTTATGGGAACATATATTCTGGATTTCCCCCCTCTTTTTGTTCAACAAAAATTTAGATGAGTTGCCCACTAAAATTAAGATAAAATGACTCTTGGAAATTTGCCATCATCTCCTAGGGGTTTGGCAACACAAATACCTATTTGCCGTTTGTACTTCTGGAGCTTCATTCGTGCTTGCTTCACATTTTTATGTCCTTCCACTACCTGCTCCACCAACTCTCTCATTTCCTTCTCTTCCTCAAGATGTTTCTCTGCATACTGGCGCATCAATTCTGCTGTCTAAACCCCAAAGAAATAACAGGCCAGTAAAGAAACTGATAAAAACAACTCTGCTCTCTTTGCTGCAAGCCTTAAAAAAGGGTAAGGACAACTGGATTAGCAGGTCTGCAGCCTCTACAAAAGTAATAAGTGTGTAAGGAGGGAGACAGGAGGGAAACCCCAGTTCAAGGATTCTGATTCTGCCTCATTCTCCGATAGCAGTTCTGCAGGGTTTGTTGTAACTAGGGTTACCATACGTCCGGATTTTCCCGGACATGTCCGGCTTTTTGGGCTCCAAATCCCCATCCGGGGAGAAAGCCCAAAAAGCCGAACATGTCCGAGAAAATCGGGACATGCCGGGCCAGCC
>NC_048302.1:120854233-120927629 GCF_013100865.1 Trachemys scripta elegans
GGGGGGCGGGGGCGGGGCCCCGTGGAGTGTCCTCCTTTGGGAGGCACAAAATATGGTAACCCTATTGTAACTCTATAGCTGCAGTAACCTCTATGCCCCCTTTACAGGAAAAGAAACATGACAGGATGTTCAGAAGGCCACACAGATAGCTATAGGGAGGGGAAGTTCATTTGCACCATCTCCATAGACTTTATTCCCAACTGTTTTTTGGAGCACAGAAGGCAGGGGTGGACAACCTGTGGCTCCAGAGCCACATGCGGCTCTTCAGAAGTTAATATGCAGCTCCTTGTATAGGCACCGACTCCGGGGCTGGAGCTACAAGTGCCAACTTTCCAGTGTGCCGGGGGGTGCTCACTGCTCAACCCCTGGCTCTGCCAGAGGCCCTGCTCCCACTCCACCCCTTCCCGTCCCCTCCCCGGAGCCTGCCATGCCCTCACTCTTCCCCCTTCCCCTCAGAGCCTCCTGCACCCCATGAAACAGCTGATCGGGAGCGGGGGGAGTGGGTGGGGAGCTGATGGGGGGCTGCTGATGTATTACTGTGGCTCTTTGGCAATGTACATTGGTAAATTCTGGCTCCTTCTCAGGCTCAGGTTGGCCACTCCTGACATAAGGAGTTACCTTCTGCACTGGACATGACTTACTGAGGGCTTGTCTACACAGGGACACTCAGGAAAGTTAAGGTGACTCAACTAAAGATGTGGAGTCAATGCACATTTGTTAAAACGTGTATGGATGCTCTCATTCAGAAATAAACTGGCCTGAATTTGCTGTAATTTAATCCTCTTCCAAAGAGGAGGCCAATTTACTCCTGAATGAAAGCATGCATACCTGCTTTAACTTATACACATTGAATTCACACCATTAGTTGATTCTCCTTAACTTTCTTGAGTGTCCCATGTAGACATGTTTTATTCTCAGGCAACCCTGATATAAGGCTACCTTGAACTATGGTCCCGTAATGAGCCTGCATTACCTTTCTATAATACATAGAAAGCATGTTGACAGTTATCATCTGTATTGGCTTGTGAGAGGAGATGAATTAGCCCAAAGATTGTGCACTTGGAAGTGTATTTCATGAAACAATTGTTCAGCATAAAATATGTATGCACATCTATAAAGTATTCTCTCTGGGCTTCCCCACCATTGAGGTTCTGTATATCCCAAATATTATAGAGCAGCGGTTCTCAAACTGGGGGTCTGCGAGGGTACTCCAGGGGGTCTGCGAGTCATGTCCGGCTCCAGGAGGTCCGTGAGTCATCTCCGGGACCACTGGCCCCGCTGATCAACTCCTCCCCCTCCTTCCCAGGGTCTCCTGCACACCACAGAACAGCTGTTCAGCGGCATGCAGGAGGTGCTGGGAGGGAGGGGGAGAAGTGGGGATGGGGCACGCTTGGCAGAGGGGACGGAAAGAGGCAGGCGAGAGGAGGGGCAGGCGTGGAGCGGAGGCGGGAAGAGGTGAGGCAGGGTGGGGCCTTGGGGGAAGGGGTGGAGTGGGGGTGAGTCCTGAGGCTTAACGGGGGTTGAGTACCTCCGGGGAAAATTAGAAGCTGGCTAGTGGGTCCGCGAAAAAACTTAAATCAAAATGGGGTCTCGGGTTGCTAAAGTTAGAACCGCTGGCATAGAGCATGTCAGGTGAGCTCAGACATCTGACAGACTTTTTGTTGCCTTGATCCCATTCAAACACCGTAACATAGTTATTCTTCTACTAATGAGTCCACTGAAAACAACTGTCTTTAATCTCTTGATGTCTGCACTTCTTAGTTACAAAGAATGGGAAATCCACAACGACAAGGGATTCAGAGGTAAATATTTCTTCTTTCTGTTTTTACTCACTTTAATAAACACATATTCACTATCAAATCCAATACTAGTAAACTTTTTCTTTCACAACATACTAGAACTTCTGTGGATGTAAACTAAAGCACGAGATTTTTGTACTAGTTGCAGACACCAGTTAAATACAGAGACCTACTTTGAGTGAACTTCTGTACATTGTTATAACAAGCTGGTTATTGATATAAAGCTCAAATCAAGTCTGAGCAATTCTGTAATGCTTTACCTCTTCTCTCTTTAGTTCAGCTTTCTTCTTGTTTTCCTGAATTACATTGTGACGTGCTAGAACTGCCTCCTCGTGACTCAGTTTCCCTTGTAGCCTCCGACACTCTATCTCAGCCAGTTGTTGTTCCAAATCTTTTTCACGCATCTGTTTTTGCCATTCCAGGAATTCAGATGGGTCATGAGCACCTCGTAGCAAACTTTCAAGTCTGGGAAGGAGAAGAAAACCCTTAACTCTAGGTTCCTGTATTTGAACATTTTGGCTATGAGCAAATTCTGCTTTTCAGCTGAAACATTTCTTTAAAAAAAAAACCCATTTACCTGTTTGAGTTACCCTTCAAACATGGTTGACAGGGCTGACCTTACGGGTGAACAACATGGGTGACCACCCAGGGTGTCGTGGTTGGGAGGGGGGATAGGCACGGTTAAGATGGTGCCAGCATCCGGGCCCGGTAAAAGGCAAGTACCCACCAGCCGGGATCCACTCCCCACCTGTGGGTAGCTTCGTTGGCCTGTGTGGTGTCCTGGCTTGGCAGAGGAGGCAGGGCAGGTTGGGCCAGCTCCCAGCCCGGGGAGGGATGGAAGTTGCGGGGGGTGTTGTTGCAACTTGTGGCTGGGGAGGGTCTGCCCTGGGGGTGAGCTGTGGGAGCCCTGGCAGGCCTGGGGAAGTGCCCTGCAGGGCAGGCTGGGCTTGCCCCTGGGGCTGTGCCAATGCACCGGTTGGCACTGGGCTGGGGGCAAGGACAGCACCAAGGGGAGAACTGCTTCTGCCCAGTGTCTCCTGTGCTCACTCCAGGCTGCCAGCTCTTGCCAAGGCTCTAGGCGTCAGCTGATCACGGACAAATTCATAGCTGGAAACCAGACCAGCTCACATGTGTGTTAGTATTTTTCAAGATAGGTATTAGACTTACAAGAATGTGTTTAATTTCTATGGAATATTTGTACGTTGCTGCATGAATTAATTTCACTTGTAATGTCCGTATCCCATGCTATAAGGTGATAGGTAACTTTTGCTTTATAACTGTAAACATGCTTGCTCTGAACCTGTGAACCGAGTCAGAAGAAATGGTCTCCCACCCATCAAGAAGGACTATCAAAACTAAATGGGCCATTGGGAAACCTCGTGATACAAACACTTGGTTAATGTCCCTCTCACACCCAGGAAGGTGCTACATGCAAATAAGCTTGTCCCATCAGCTTGAATTCTGGAAGAAGGAAATAAAGATAGCTGACATGAATATTTTTCTTTTTGCTCTTTGGACTCTCACAGGGCTGGAGCTCTGAAACAGAAGCAGAGATCCTCAGGGTCAACCTGGGTTAGCTCTAAAAGACATACGGTACTGACAGATTACTACAACTCTGTCACCTTTTGGAACCATAGAGTATAATTTATTTGTGTATATGTGTTTGCCTGCTTTAACCTGTAAATAACTCTCTCATTTCTTTTCTTAGTTAATAAGGCCTTAGTTAACTTACTAGAGGATGCGCTACAAGTGTTGTCTTTGGTGTGAGATCTTAGGTACAAATTGACTTGGGGTAAGTGACTGGTTTCTTGGGACAGGGAGCAACCTGAATATTTTGTGATCTTTGGCATATAGCAACCAACTATCACTAAGTCCAGCTTGCCTGGGTGGCAAGATAGGCTGGAATGCCCAAAGGGACTGTCTATGACTACATGGTAATACTGTTATAGTGCTTAATGAGTTCATCCTTTTTACTGGGTTGGTGAAATCTAATTATAGAACATGCCACCTGTTTGAGATCTCTGCTCTACCTTTTTGACAGTGTGCCCAGAGCTGGCACTCTGGGTCGTGAACCACTCCACACAGCATGACAGAGGGACACAAAAAAGATCCATGCAGGCATCTCAATGCTATGCAATTCATGCTTTAGCATAGCATAGAAGTTTAATTCTCTATTTTGATGTAAATTATTCTCAACAATAATAGTGATGGAATGCCAAATTTATGTGGAACATAGGTAACCTTAGCCAAGATTTTTAAAGGTATTTAGTTGCCTACTTCCAACTGAAATGATGGGAATTAGATACCTAAATACCTTTGAGGATGTGGGCTCTTGCAACTCAAATGAGTGACATCCCTCATTTTGAAGGGGTCACTCATTTTAGTCACATTTGACAGGTCTGAATTTAATCCTTAGCTTCATTATGTTCACTTCTCAAAGCTTTTGTGGAAGGCTGGATTCTTCTAAAGAGGTTAATAATGTTTTGCACTAAGCCTGCTAACTCAGGTGGATCATTTATAATATTAATCCAAGCTGACAATATTCTAGATTTTGTCTCTGTTGAAATTACTAGTTATAATGTTATTTATTTCTAGTGAAAGAACACGACCTGCACTGTCCATTCACTTTCTCCTCCCTCACCCCCAATGATTAACAGGCGAACTAAAAACCCAGACTAATGACTACTGTGCCCTGTATTGTCATGGAAGCAGGTGAGTATTATTATATAAATAGTAACAAGTTTGAGTATAAAACTCTGAGTACAATAGCCCACATTCAGCTCAGATGTAACTCCACTGAAGGTAACAGAGTTACACCAAGAATTATTTGACTTATTTGTTTTCCTTAACAAATACACTGAAAGTACTTGAATGGGTATGAACATATCTGTTTGTATGTAGAACTATGTACACGCATAGATGTGCATGTGTGTAATTACTTATCCAGTATGATGTACTTATTTGTATATAAAACATGATTATTCATGGCACTTTACAAGTGGGCATTAGCTAGAATGCTCAATTAGAAATAACATTGTACTCTACCTACAATAAAACAAAAGTCTTCATTGTCATTCTAATGTAGTCTTTAATTTCAGTCCAATCTGCTCATTATTAATCACGCAAATTTTAATATGCCTTTAACAGATTCATTATATTAGTTTAACTGCAGGTTACTTAGTCTCCCTTAATGTGCTCTCTATATCAAAGGATGTATAAAAAGGAGCTGGGAAATATTATGTACAGAAAGTACCTGTTGAGTTCTTGTTCCATTTTTCGCTGGTAGAGGGCACCTTCTCTTAAGATCGCTGCCGCATTTAATTTAATAGGTACATTGTCAATCTATCAGGAAAAGGAATGCATATACTATATTTAGCAATGTGAATCATAAAATGGACTACAGAAATAATTCAAAGGGTTAAATAAATCAATCCATGGCAATTCAATCACTTTAGATCACCTTCAAGATGAAGTATAAATTTTGTTCAAAGTATTAATCTGACATTCACAATGGATTTGCATGCTCTTCATAAACCACTCAAGCTGTTTAAGCAATCAGCCAGGTCCCTGAAGTGGATTATAAATTTGTAATCACTCTTGGGCCATGTCAAATCATATGTAATGTATTCACTTCCTTTAATTTTTTTAAACTCTTATATACTCCTGTACATGGAAACATTCCAATAGAAAAAAAAAAAAAAGATTCCAGTTGATTTGGACAAAGATACGATTGCCAACTGCTTCCAACAGAAAACATCTTGTGTGTCCACCTCTGGGAGAGTTGAAAGGAAGGAAGATCACACATATTCCAATAACGTGTAGTGCTTTTCATCTGAGGATCTCAAGTGTTTTTCAAACATTAATTTATTAACCGTAACATATTTCTAGGAGGCAATATCACTATATCCATTTTATAGATGGAGAAACTGAAATACAGACTTCATTGACCTTCAAAGTCACAGAGAGAGTTACCGGTATAACTGGGACTACTAGATCCAGGGCTGCTTCAGCATCTCTCTTCAGAGTGAGTATTGCCTTAAGAGCAACTGACAGATAATCTGTAAGGTCTGAGAGAGGCAGTGGAGTAGAGCCACTACGCAGCTTCTTTGCCAGCCAAGGTTTCCCCTTACACAAGGGGAATCCTTAGAGGGCCAGATCCAGCTTTACAGCGGCACACAATGGGTCCAATTCTGATCTGACCAGCATACGAGAGGGGCAACGCCTTTGAAGTCAATGCAATAGTGTCAGTGTAAAACTGGTGTGAGATCAGAATTGAGCCCACCCCATACAGAAAACAAAAATCAGTGATGACACCAACCAGTTAAATTAAGTCAATTCACTATGTGGATATGGAAGCAAATCATATTAAAATGTACTTTAACTACAAGCTAACTGTTTAGGGACTGGCAGAGCAATACATGTGCAGAATCACTCAAGATGTCCTATACTAACCTTCTGCACAATCAATTGAAATACATAAGCAAAACTGAAGTACATGGTTGTTTCATATTTGAGGTTGATTATGTAGGTTGAGCACAACAGTCAAATGTTGTAATCAGGAAATTCAATAAATGGAGGTGAACAGTGTGGTTTTTCTACAGCATGGGACACATTTTAAAAGCCCAGCTGTGAAATGTAGTTACCCATCTATTTCTCAGTACAAAAAAGGTGGGTGCCAAAGTTTGGGGGAGGAGACAGCAATGAGAGTCCTTCCTTTCCTTATACTGCTCTTGCCATCTCTACAATAAAAGATAAAACCTTTTATTGGGCCAACTTCGGTTGGTGAGAGAGACAAGCTTTCGAGCTTACACAGAGCTCTTCTTCAGGGCTGGGAAATGTACTCAAGAGTGCAGAATTCAGAGACCTCCCCCCAGCCTATATTTTTTATATTGTATTGGTTTTAAATTGGAAACATTCACTAAAATATGTGGAAGTTATTATGCTTTTGGAGACTGCTTGTTTATTCCCCCTTTATGTAGTATATTCAGTTCCTGTAGATTAGATTGAAAAGTGGCCAATATCCTGGACTGAAACTGAGTATGGGGACAATATTTTCCCTAGAAATGTTCCATCTCCAGTTTAATAAATAAAATTATGATTGAATAAAATACGCTCTAAACAGCCAGGATACACAAAGATTCCAAGATTTGTGCAGGTAAGTACAAAAAAAGTATCCAAATAGATTTTTCTATTGCATATATTACCAGTGAATACCTGAACTTCACATTACCCCTTTTCCGTCATGTCATCCCTTCCCCCTTATCAAGTAGGAAGAAGGGACTGCAAACTTGCGTAATTCTTGTGGAAAAAATCATATTCAATATTTTCACCTAATGAACACACTATTTTCCACCCCAAACCAATAAATATGTAGAGAACTGGACCTCCTATGAGCACTAGACAGACTGAGCCTGAGTAATGAGCCATTTGTACTGTCTCACTGCTTGCAGTGGAAAGAAAGAATAAAGATTTTGTAACAGCAGTGGTTAATCATTTTTGTCTGCACAGGAGTTTCAATGTGCCTGACTGAGACTAGAAAATGTGTTTATTGTACAATGGATGTTCTCACAAAAAGGTAAATGAACTATGGTAAATTGCATACTGACCCTAATCTATTTAAATATTATACAATTTGATTATTTTGAGATGGAGTTTGTGACCTGATTTCTAACATATTGTACACCCGTTCCTCCTAAATCTTCTCAATTGTCTATTGGGAGATGAAGGATGAATGGGAGTGGGTGTGGTAAGTAGAATTTATTTTAAGACTCAAACAATATGCTTATCTCAGCTATGAAAGTTTTATAGCAGCTCCCTGAAAGCCACCTAACCAACCTTCAAGGCAAATGTGTTTGGATGAGATAAATATGACTACGCCACTGGAAAAGATATGAGCAACTATTAAAAATGTCCCTGATCAATTTAATAAGACACTGGATCCATATTTTTCTTTTATGCAGCTTAACCAATGGGTTTAATTCCCACTGGCCAACACTCTAGCTGATAAGTTTCAATATTTTAGATTGTCTGAGAGGGAAGTGTAAAAGACACAGACTTTAACAGAGTCCAAATTACTGTTGGTCCTGTGAGTGTGTTAATCTTGTAAAGGTTTTCTTAAGTATCTTTGCTCTTCAAAGAGAGGAAGGAGTAGGGGTCTTAATGCTATGCAGTACTTTAAAAACAAATTGGACATATCATATGGGACAGCACTTTTAAATAGACTTATTAATGTAATGCCAGTAAGTATAGTGGTGGTATTACTGTTATTGCTGAACACTGTAAGTCATCAGTATCTGATCTGGTTTACAAATATTTTCCAGAGGCCAGATTTTCAAAGGGGGAAATTGAAATCTAAATGACCTCACAAATAAAATGACTATCCATTTGTGAATAGTTAGCAGATTTGCACATGCAGGTGGTTTGAGGGAATCATAGGTGCATGAACCTATGTTGTATGTGTAACACCACTCTACTGGCCAGCTTCTGAAATCAGTGGAGTTATTTAAAATTTGTACTGGTGCAACTGGGATCAGAATTTGGCCCTATGTACTGCTAAAACATCAGTATCAAGAATTGTTCAATAAAGGTGAGCAAGCATCTATTTCTTTAGACTGTGGGACAAATTTCCCATTTACACTAACAGTGAATCTGATCCTGAGACATTCTCTGTTATTTTGACTCTGTTTTGGTATGATCTTGATGATTATGAAAATGCCAGATTGAAAGTCCTGGGGACTGAAGTCTTTTGTTATCCACAGTACAATCACAGCTCAGGCAGAGGCAATGCAGGCTGCCCAATGCTGTCTTGGGTGTGTCTACACTTCAAGTTTGGGTTGTGATTCTCATTGAGCTAGCAAGCTAAAATAGAGCGTAGCCACAGCAGCACAAGGGGTTAGCCACTCCAAGCCTGAGCTCACCTGAGACCCTAGACACATACTCAAGGCAACTAGCACATCCTGCTACTTGCACTACTGAAGTCTCAGCAAAGAGGCAATCAGTGTTGTGGGTTTTATGATTCAGGTATCTGTTTAATGGAAACTACATAACAGACCAAACTCTTTTCACATCTTACACCAAATAGTCATTACCATGGTGGTTGCTCATTCTTTAGGTCCTGGATTTGAACCAGTGACCTAGAGGTGAGAGGCTCTATTTCCTGGCCTCTGCTAATCCCCTGAACTATCCCATTCCCATGGCCATAGGCCTTGGTGGAATACCCTTGATTACAGAGGAGTTGTATCAATTTGCAGCAGTTCCAAATCTGGTCATGACTTTCAGTCTACACTTTTCAAACCCCTGTAACATCTATACATTCTAAATGTTACTCACCTGGCCCTGGATCTTTTGAGCCTGGAACTTCGTTTTATTCTTCATAATGCCTGATATATACTGCAAGTCATCCAAAAAATATTTTCATTTCAGAAATAGTTTTCAAATACTCAGGAAAAATCATCTTATTAAAGATATCAAAATTGTATCTTGAATATTATTCCCTTTGGAGGAGCAGACATGTCACTGAGGACTAGATACTGCAATCAAAGCATCCTTAAAGCCTGTTGTGCACTCCAAACTCATTGAGAGTTCTACATAACAAATAATTGCAGAACAGGTCCAGAGAAAAATTATTGTTGCTTACTATGAAATGTATTTAAATGGCTAACATACCAAAATAATACAGTAACATTAATGTTTGCTACAGAAATATTGAATATAGAATACTATCAAAGGCCACTGATATAGTCAGTTCTTAAGATGTGAGTTTTGTGAAGATGAAATGTCCTTTGATATCCTTCTTTATGAGATTATTAACTGTATGTTGGATTCTGACAACGACGGGGAACTTCATTCTATGCTGCTAGCTACAGATGCTCAAATGAAGGTGCATGGATAACATGGTGATGGGCACACAGATATGATACTGCAGTGATCATATTACGTGAATGGGCATGATCCTACAGCTGTGAATCAGGAGTCACCTAATCAAACTGAGAGCTGCTTTCACTCAACTGCTGTGTACCCTTTCAATTTAATGGAAAACTGCTCTGTTGGATGAGAGGAGAACTGCTAGAGTGGCAAGGGAAGTTGCTGGAGCAGTGTTAAAAGTAGGCAGGTAAGAGGGGAGGGTCAGCAGCAGCAGGAGTATTGGGGTGAGGAAAAGGGAGCCAGTGGAGAACCTGTACAGTGAATGAAGCATAGACCAGGATCTGTGCATTATATAAAATAAAAACATCCACATATCAAATTGCAGGGCTTTAATTCTACCTGGGGAATCTGGTGTCAAGATAGACAGGCTTCGGTTCTTGTAGTTTAGAATGTCACCAGAACCCCTTGATGGACTTATAGCATCATACTTCCTAACTCCAAATACAGAGATATCCTTTGAGTACTTGCATAAAAAAAGTGATTAATGTGTATAAAAACACATGATACTAGTTTTTTTATTTACCAATTTTGTTTAACTTACACCTCTCGGGGCTTTGTTCGCAGGCTTTATCGTTGCACACCTGAACTGGCTAACATTTGCTTCCAGCAGCAGTTCCTAAAATCAAAACAATTTTTATAAATATGGTACATTTTAAATTCTCCATTGAAAAATAAATAAAAAAAAAACACCTTTTTTTGATGTAGCAACCAGAGGCAACTATTAAAACACAGAACTCTAAATATTTAAATACCAAGTGAAAATACAAATGATTAGAGTACAAAGCTAATGGTGTACAAGAACTATTCTTATATGGTCAAACATAATTTGCAACAGGCCACAACAAATTCTCAAAAGGGATCATAGACCAATAAATTTTGTGGGTTAGACAGTGACTACAGAAAAGAAAAAAACTCTGAAGGCAGAGGCTTAATCAGGACACGCAGGTGGGTGAAGACAGACACAAGGATGGATTTAAGCAGCAACTTTTATAAATGTAACATGGGGGAGCGGAGCTGTCTGTCTCATTGTCGCAGTCACTCCAATACCAGGCATTTAAGTGAGTTTACTGTGGGGGCCACAGAGCTCCAGCCATATAATCCCTAATTCGGGGTAGACTCCTTTTATCTTACCTGTAGCATTCAGTGACCGCACTCCTCTGAATCCTCTCACACACATGCCACCCATGTGGGGAACAGAGGGTACAAGAATGGGGGATCTTGGTCTGTGAAGACTTCAGGTCTCCTCATTTCCAATAGAAATAAGGCCCAACAGTAAAATCTCAGGTCTCCTTTGCTTCTGGGAGCCAACCCTTTTGAGCTGCAAGTGGCAAAGAACTAAACATTCCTACTGAACTTCTATGCTCTACTCCTATTTGGTTTATCTGTGCCTCCATGCTGCTGTTAGGAAGGAAAAAAAAAATCAAAAAACCCACCAACCCCCTGCTAATCTGGCTGAATGGGAACAATTCCTTCTTGACCCCAAAACAGGGAACTGGTCAGACCCACCACATCCTAAAAGCACAGTTCCTGTACTACAACTTCACGGAGGGAGGGTGGGGCAGTCAAAGGGAGAAAGGGCTCCGAAACACTCAGGCCAAGGTTTAAAAAAAATGTGTGGGGTGGAAGGAGTTAGGCTCCAATCAGCTCCCATCTCCCTTTGATTGGCCAATGGGAAATGGAGAGCTCCTGGAGGAGAGGCGGCCCAGGGGGGCCCACCCTTGCACCCCCCCACTCCTGCATTTCCTGGCATGTGCTCCCCCTCCGTTTGTGGCGGTCTACTTTACTGTAGTCAGGGGCATGCACAAAGGGGGGCAAGCAGGGGCACGGGCCGCCCAATAATCATCTCCACCACTGTCCCCTGGCCCCCCACCCTGGGATTCCCTCTCTCAAGCCCATCCTCCACCTTTCTGCCAGAGTGGGAGTCGGGCTGAGCGTGGCTGAAGGGATGTGCCTGGGAAAGGCGCTGCAGCTAGCACTCCTGCTGAGCCCCGTCCCTTCCTGGCTGCAGCCAGGGCCGGCTCCAGGCATCAGCCCTCCAAGCATGTGCTTGGGGCGGCACCTGGAGTGGGGCAGCACTCACCCGGGGAGAGCGGAGCCCCGGCCGGGCTCTCCACCCTCCTCCCGGTGCTCCGGCCGGTCGGGGAGAGCGGGGCCGCGGCCGGGCTCGCCGTCCTCCCCACGGCGCTCCGACCGGCTGGGAAGAGCAGGGCCGCCCTCCCCCCGGCGCTCTGGGGCGGCAAAAAAGCCAGAGCCGGCCCTGGCTGCAGCATCCAGTAAGTGTTTGGAGCCCGCCTGGGGTGCATAGAAGGGAGATCAGTACAATGGGAGTGGGCCAGGCAGTGGGAGTGGGGCTGGGAACACTGGGGGGATGGGTGGGGAGCCCAGGGATGCAACGAGGGCCTGGCAGGTTGGGGAGGCAGCAGGGCCCAGGGGCACTGGGTGTGTGGGGGTGGGGGCAATGTTTAAAGTGCCCCTCCAAAAGTAGTCACATTTAAATCCCTGTGCACGCCCCTGACTCTGGTCCAGTCAAGGCTCCTGCCCATTGAGACAAATGGGTGGCATTTTTAGAAACCTATTTGGAAAGAATGCACCTACTGTAAAAAAACAAACAAACAAACAAACAAACAAAAAAAACCACCTACTTTACTGCACTATGACCTAGCCCTGGATATGTTTCCCTCACAATCCCTAAGGAGATGTAGCCAAACATTAAAAAATTTAGCTCTGTTTCTGTGTGCATGGGCAAGTGCATTAATTGGCTTTCAATGAATGAAGCCAACATGAATTTTCATCCTTGAGGAAAGACTTGTGTTAGGGCCCTGATTCTGCAATAATCTCTCCTGGGTGGACCCCTGCATGGAGCCCCAAAGACTTCGAAGCTCATTGAAGGATTGGAAGCTTAGTTGAAAGCCCCATCACTGTATATAACACACATTTACCAGTGGTTGTTTCCACATAGTAAGCAAGATAACTTATTCCTTTTCCTGCATTGGTGGAGTCGGGTAATTGAAGAGAAGCCTGGGCACCAGGGGCTGCTCCAAGAGGCACAAAGGTATGAGTAGCTCCAGCTGAACCCGTTTAAAGGGGACAGCACATATAATGATCCAGCCAGTGCTTGATTTTTCAGTTTGCTAGTCCTTGAGCAATAACACTTCCTTTGATTATAAACTGCAGCCCCAGAAGCGAGAGGTGCATGCTGGCTTTTCTGCTGGCTCTCCGAGTGCTGATGCTAAGCTGGACAGTAGTTGTACATGTAGCATTAGCCCTGGCATAAAATGCACAGCGATAGGCTCCTGGTGTTTCCACTCTTTTCTAGAATTGCTCTGATACATCGGTCACGTGTGCAATTCTATGACGGAATAAGTGACATTTCCATATGCATCTTTCTTTTCAGGAGCCACAATTTCAGCTTCATTTAGTGAACAGTCTAAGGAACTGACCTTTGTGAATGCTTTGGATGCCTTTTATGCCATTGCAGAGTGACAAAAATTGCTGCTACAGCAGCTTCACTTTCTGCTGTGGCTTTCCTTTGTGTTGCTTGCATTCATGCATCTGCTCCACTGGAGACTGTGGCTGCTAGTTAAGTGATTCTACAGTTATCGCAGACTCTTGACAATCCAGAGAATGTGCTTTGTTTCTTTCCCCTTTCAGTCTTTCCATATAATGTGTGCTAAGCATGTACATTCTGCACAACGCAGACAAAATGAAAGGATACAAAATAAAGTAATATTGCTGGAAAGTGAAGAACTTAAAAAAACATCAGATGCCTATAACGATATGGGGCAACAAAAGGGCAAAAGGAAAGCTTGACCCTAACAAAATATGTAGGCAGTTCAGCATATACTACATACAGGAACTGAACCAAATGCAGCATGCACACGGACATGAAGAGAGGCCAGTACAGTCAGTGAAAACTAGAACAAGGCATTGGTGGAATGCAGGTGGGAGAGAACAGATAAAAAGATGTAAAAAAACAGACCTTTTATCAAGCTTCTAAAGCACCTCTATATGGGGATTGCATTGTGGGAGGTATGATGGGAGAGGGAGCTGCCATGTAATTATTTCCTTCCAAGGAGAAGAAGACAGAAATCTGCCCTAAACCTAATAGGAGCTGACTTATTTAATAGGATTCATTTCAAAATCAGGATCAGTTCAAATAACCACAGCGGATCAAGTGTTAGGGCCCTTTCCAGGCCTTCCCTCCCACTCCCCTCTTAACACACAGCACCTTGAATTCTGCTGCTTTCCTAGTCATGATGATCTCCCACTTTCAGAGCCTGCTCTGGGGAGGAGCTCTCAGGTATGCGCAGCACCAAATACTATAGATGAGTCAAGAGCTACTGAGATTTCTCTGTAACTGGATGATGCTATGAAATTATTTCTCAGTTAGGAAACAGAAATTATGTTAAATTTTTAAAGCCCTTAATGGTTAATAGCACACACTGACTATCTGTGTGTCCTATGTGAGCAAAGGAGCAGTCTCTCCTGGATCTCTGTAGGGTTCCACAATGCTGGGGAAGTTCCCCAGTGCTCCCCTCCACATGGCCAGAGAGAACAAGCAGGACTTGGAGGAATACCCCAGCCATGCACCCTGACCTCTTATCCCTGGAGTCAGGTGAAGCAGTAGATGCAATGGGGTGTAGGAAAGGCCACTAATACCTCATTATAGTAGGGCAGAACGGAAGCAGTGGGGTGCAAGTTCCTTCGTGTCCTCTCCTTGGGGAGAAGTGGAGAAGCAGTGGGGAATGCCCCTCAAACTACTCAACATAGTAGGAGAGAAACTGTCCCCTCAGTCCCTCTGTGGAGCAGGAGCCAGGCATGGGGGAGGCAAGAGCCTTCCCTGGGCTATCTCCAGTCCATAGACTCCTTCACAGCGTCAGTGCAGATGGAGGGGGAAACAGCATGGCACTGGGCACTTACGTAAGAATGAGAATGTAAATGGAGCAATCCTGACTGGCTACATTAGGACAACATCACATGGCTGCTTCCACAAGCACTACCCCTTGTAACTGTACTGCTATTATTTGTGTTGCAACAAACAGTGAGTAGAAGATGGTCTCTGCCCTGAAGACCTTACAATAAAACACACAAGACAGACAAAGGGTGTGAGAAAGGAATAGAGGAAGCAGCCTTCATTGCTCAAAGATAGGATCTGTGGGCCTGCAGCTGCAGAAGCATTTTTGCATTGGATAGAGCCCTAAAGCTGTGAAAACTGTAACTTACCTCAAAGAACAAACAGATGCAGGAGAGGGAGGATTAAAAATTAAATCATGCTACACTTACCTCTGCTCTTCGGCGATTTCTATACTTGATTTCCTGCAGGTGCTGTTTTTCCTTTGGAGGTTTGTAGGTGCTCTGAGGAACCTATATTAAAAGGCAGAAATTTCTGTAATACAGGGTATGAAAGACCGAATGTTTCAAACAATAAATCTTAGTGTGTGTGTGTGTGTGTGTGGGGGGGGTATTTATCCCTAATGAAAAACTACAGCAGTTATTTAAAAAGTAGTGATTTCTTTTCTATTAGTGCCATAAAATGAATGGTAAAGTTTTAGGGGTTGAATGCATAAAAGGGATAAATATCCACCAAGCATCGCTATTTGGCTGGGGCTGTCCAGGCCTTGTCAACCCTGTCCCAGGTGCCGTCAGCCAAAGGAGCTGTTAACTCTGTTTTTTAAAGAAAGCCCATTTTTGCCAGGCGAAAGCCAAAGGAGAAAGAAATTCTATGCTTACAAAGGGGAAGGGGAAGATCAACCTGAAGTTGCCTGAGGGAGAATCAGGCCAGCTGTCCTCTCCTACATTCGTCTTGCTCCACTATACTTCTAGATAGGGTTTGCCAGTTGTGGGTATCAAATTGCTTGGGGGTGGAGGATTGAGAGGGTCCTCACAGCAGCATTCACAGGTTTAGAGAGGCACTCAGGTCTTGGAATGTGGGACAGTAAAACATCCAGGGAAGGGTTAAGGTCTACCAGTCTGACACATAACCCAGCAAAGAATATAAGGAAAGGGCATGTCTGGTAGGGGTTGGCCTCTGAGGACATCTGTGGGAGAAGTGGAAGAGACTGGGCCGTGCCCCCTCTCTGCTCTGGCCAGAATTGCTGACGAAATGCATGAAGGCAGAGAGGAGCAGCATGATGTAGCCTTCTAATGGGTTATGCAATAGGTGTGCTCCTGGAGGCACAATCTCTCCTAAAGCTCCCCTAGTGGTTGTGTAACTCTGTACTACCTGCAACACAGACCAGTGCCTTAAAGGCACAGTTTCAGAGTAACAGCCGTGTTAGTCTGTATCCGCAAAAAGAAGAACAGGAGTACTTGTGGCACCTTAGAGACTAACAAATTTATTAGAGCATAAGCTTTTGTGGACTACAGTGGGCTGTAGTCCACGAAAGCTTATGCTCTAATAAATTTGTTAGACTCTAAGGTGCCACAAGTACTCCTGTTCTTCTTTTTAAAGGCACAGTGTGGCCCTAAATATTAAGAGACAACTGGACAAATGATTTGTAAGGTATCAACTGAATTTTATTTAACCACTCAAAACTATACACACAAGAAGTAATGTTTTATATTGGATGGAAATGAGGCAATTTCACAGTGCCTGGAGAAGATAAACTAGGAGCGGGGGAACAAGAGGGGAAGGGAGTACA
Source organism: Trachemys scripta elegans (assembly GCF_013100865.1). NCBI lineage: Eukaryota > Metazoa > Chordata > Testudines > Emydidae > Trachemys > Trachemys scripta. Next base: position 120,870,597 of record NC_048302.1, read on the forward strand.
AACTATACCTAGCAAGTAAACACTTCTCAGCTTTGGCAGTGACCATTCTTGTATTTCCTTAAAAATTATTGTTGTGAGATGGACAAGGATACGGGTAATTTTATGTGTATTATATGAAGAGTTTCTATTTTGACACCTAGCAAGATTATAGAGTTTAAGTATTACATTATCAATATATTACCAAATAAAACCTTGTATGTTAGCCAAGTGGGTTTGTTAATTTTGTTGTTATTTTTAAGAAAAAACAGAGACACTGTTAAAGGGACACGGTCAAGGAAACATATAAAGAATGGGCTAAATATGGCCCTGGTCCTAACATATACAACTCCAATGGAATTACAAGAACTTTTATCTGGGCTGAATGGGGCCTAATGCATTTCAATGTGTACATTTTAATTCTAGCCAAACCTAAAATAATGCTGTGTAATAATTTCATCACAAATAGTATTAATATTAAAGGAATGGATTAGATTACACTATAAATCATGGCTGGGATTTTCAAAGAAGCCTAGGGGATTTAGGTGTCTAAATACCATTGCATGTTAATGGGAGTTGAGCACCTAGCTCCCTTCTATTCCTCTTAAAATCCCAACCTAAACCACTAGTCTAGTCTTTCTTTGAAGAAAGCCGGGTCTGCAAATGGCTTGGGGTGTGTAAATGAGGAGGGAGACAAGAAATTATAAACCTTTGGCCATGAGGTCACTATTTTATTGGCAGCAGTATACAGAGTGAAGCAAGAAGAGGCCTATTTCTGCCTGGGCCACCCTTTAATGCACAGCCACCCACCACATACTAGCCAATTCCACATACAAGCCAATTCCCATTTTCCTAGCCCACACCCTGCAATCTGGGCTGGCTGTGAGGGACCAACCAAATTTGCTGCAACTTCAAAAGAAATATCATGGTCTCAACCTAGGTTTTAAGAGGACGCTAGTCCATATCAGCAAACTAATAGACAATTCAACATGATTTTCACTCTCTGTTTTGGAGGGCTCCAGGATCTGAACTAGTGGTGGTGACAATGCGATTATAGGTTAGAATCAAAGCTCATTTGCAAAGTTATGTCCAGAAGTTAGCACTGTGTCTGCTCATACTATGACAATGATGTTAGACTCTCCCTTTCATGAGCACTTAAACAAATTTGGCAGACTTGATCTGAATTTAAATAAAATCCAGTATAATCCTTGTACCACAAATGAACTTCAATACATATGTGTGAGTTAATGCAAAGTTACTCTCAGGGAGTATACATATGACAATAACATGATTCATTCCTACACTGAGTAAATGATTAAAAAATGCAATTTTTCAGAACCTGGTATTTGGGTTGTTTTAATGTGAAATCCCATTAATTCTACAATGTGCTACCATGAAATTGCACTATTACCCAAAGATGCAAAATGATTTTTGTAAGCATTCAACATTTGTATTATTAAGAACCTAATGTGCTAATAAAAAGTTATAGATAATGCCCAGAGGTATAGCCCTAAACTCAGTTGCCTATTAAACTAAATATAAACAACCATGGAGTCTTTATTCAGTGAATCATAGCAACCTTAGCCCAAATCCTGTTTACTTTAACCAAAAACTCCTACTGAAGTCCATTGTGTCACTCCAGAATTACACCAGTGTGACTGAAATTAGAATATTACCCAATGTGACTGCTTAAGTTAGAAAGACAAACAGAGTTAGGCCTTCAAGAGAACTTCTACACTCATTAACATGTAAGCAATACATATTAAATGCTAACCATTAACATTAAGGTACACCACAAACCCACATAACAGGCAATGAAATTCCATCCTCAAATCTGCAAATCTAGGGTTGGTTATGCCTACATTGAAATTGCTGGGAGCTTTGCCATTTACTTTGATGGGGAGCAGGGTCACACCAATATATTTTTATAAAAGTTACAGTTTGAGGGTTTATTTCCATATGTACCTGTAGATCTCCAAAGCAGAATAATCTACACATTAAATGGGCTGGGAGCAACCTATTAGGTTACACATTCAAGGGGCAAGGAATAAACTGTTGCTTCATTGGGATTTTTCTATCTTCCAAACAATTGTAGGAGCCACCTTTTTGCTATCTTCTCCTTCCCTTGCTATAGAAGAGTATCTATGATATGCTTAGAAAATACCAATTACATCGATTAAAGACATTATGAATTATTTTCTACAAATGTAGCCTTCAACTCAGATCACCAAAGTGTTTCCTGTTATTCCATCAGTGTTGGTAGCTTTTCTTCAATTATTTTAGATTCAAATAACTTCAAGGAAGAGACTGTTAACCATATAGTATGGTTGAGTACAAAACACATACAACTTAACATTGTCCAAAGAATAAAAACCACTCACAGGTTGATGCTTCTCCTGTAACGGTATTGGCTCAGGTATTGGTATGGCTCGTGGCTTAGGGGTGGTCAAATCAAATTCCTTCGGCTTTGTGACTGTCGAAGTCTTTACAGTGGTAACACGATTAGCTAATTTGTCAGCAAGTTGCTTGATCAGTTGTTCTATTTTTGGCTGCCATCTTTTAAAAAATAAATTTAAATCTTATTTTCATTTTTTCTTATACAAATTCATAATAATGCAGTATCCGAGATTGGCAATGATGCAAATTTGATAATACTTTGGCTCTTCTGTTTATACCAGTTGATCAATTGATTTGTACCAATGATTAGTGGCACAAACTGTGGCACTCAAAAATGTTACTTCACTTCTTGAACAAAAGTTAGTCTATTTCTAATAAAACTGTTTATCTGAGGAGAAACAACAGTAATTTATGCTGACTAAACAAGCACATTGCAAGTTCACTTTATAACAGTGTCAGACAGCAAGCCGGAGAGGTAGTTATTATAAACTAAGTAGGTACAGATGAAAGGAACAAAGACAGAAAATGGTCTAAGTAATATTGTTCATATTATTTGACAGAGAGCGAGGGTATCACTAGCAAAATCTCATTTAATCAAAAATTGGAAGGATATAAATAATTTGCTTGAGCAAATGAATCCCTCAAACAAAAAGTGAAGCTGGTGGGACATCCAACATGATTTGGGTTTTTTGTTTTGCATTATTTTTGTGTATATCAGCATTAAAACATTCAAAACTTAAAGCCAAACTCTGTTCTCAATTACACTGCTGCAAGCCCCACCAAAGTCAATGGGGAATACATGAATGTAATTTGGTCCTTAATATTTAAATAAGACACATTACTATCCATACAAATCACTCAGGTCTTGAATATTGCAGGTTTGAGAGTCTCATCAGTCACAATGCAATGAAAGAGAAACATCTCTTAACTGAGACCTTGCCTTCTTGATATCACAAATTCTTCAGAAGCCAATACTTTTCTGTGATCTTCACCTCTTTCTCTCTGGTTTTAGAGCCCCTTTGTCATAAGAGCACATAGGCTTCTGATGTGTCTACAGCCACTCACATCATCAAAAAAAAGGGTGGGAGTAAATGAATAATTGAGATTTTCATATCAGAGAGGGGTAGTGTAATGAGGTTCCCTTATGATGTAGTTCAGCTCTCTCACTGAGAAAGTAAAAGGAGCTTCAGAATCTCCTGAGATCCCTTCCAACCCTGATATTCTATGAATCTTAGTTTGTACAATAGTTCTAATGTAATGCCAATGGGTAACTTCTGGGAGTCAGGTTAGATCCGCAAAAGGTCTTAGGCACCTAAATGCAACATTTAAGCACCACCTTGATCCTCAAACCCCCACTCATCTGATGTCTAATTCTGTAGGTGCCTAAACTTCCACCATTAAAGTCCTCTAGTTGTTAAATTTCTGCCAGTGAGCAGGTGCACAGCCATCTCAATCTAAGCACTCAGACATCTATCTCATGCCTAAGCCACAGTGGGATCCTCAAACTACACATTCCCCCGCAGGGTCCAATCTGGTAGGCATGCTCTGAGCATGCCTAAACCCACACAAAAGAGCTGCAAGAGAATTCCCCCCCTCCAACTTTTAGCCCAAGGTTAGAGCACTAACCCAGGATGTATTGGAAAAAGTACAGCGACAAGCAACAAAAATGATTAGGGGTATGGAACAGCTTCCATATGAGGGGAGATTAAAAAGACTGGGACTGTTCAGTTTAAAAGAGAGAAAACTAAAGAGGGCTATGACAGAGGTCTCTAAAATCATGAATGGTGTGGAGAAAATGAATAAGTATAACTGGATTAAAAAAAGAATTAGGTAAGTTCATGGAGGATAGGTCCATCAATGGCTATTAGCCAAGATGGTCAGGGACATAACCCCGTATTCTGGGTGTCCCTAAACCTCTACTGCCAGAATCTGGGACTGGACAACAGGGGAAAGAGCACTCGATAATTGCCCTTCTCTGTTCATTCCCTCTGAAGCATCTGGCATTGGCCACTGCTGGAAGACAGGATACTGGGCTAGGTTGAACCATTGGTCTGACCTAATATGACCATTCTTCTTTTTTTATGAACTTAAGTCTCCCTTACTAAATCTTGGAGGAGAAAGCACTAGCCATTGGTCTAGAAGGTATTCTGGGGTAGGTATTTCTCAGTCTCTCCTGTAGAAACTGTTCTACTATGTATAAATAATTTAATTTACATTGAAACAGGAGGACTGGTACCTGGGTCCACCACACACCACATGGTGCCCTAACCACTAGACTATGGAATTATTCTCACTCCTTCTCTGGCCCAATGCATATTTAACTATTTATATACCAGGAAACAGCTGCAGCAGGAGAGATTAGGAAAAACCTGTCCCAGAATATCCCTTAGTCCAGTGGTTAGGGAATTCTCCAGAGGAGGGGGAAACAAGTTCAAATCCCTTTGTACCATCATGCAGTGAGAGTAATTGAACCCAGCTCCTCCACATCCTGGGTGAATGCTCTAACTACTGGGCTAAAAGTTATAGGGCGGAGGGTAGCACCACCACTTCAATGGTGCTCCAGCATTTTTGCAAGATATGAGTTAGGTGCCTAACTCCAGCAGAGGGTTCTAAGTTTCTTTGAGGGGTGAGGTTTATGACCCACCCCTCTCCTCAGCCTTTCCCCTTGCCTAGCTTAGGCTTCTCCCTCCTCAGTGTTCTGGCTTTTGTGGATCCCCTTCTTAGATGCTTATCTCTACCCATTCACTGTATACAGCAAACTCAGGGCTGTGGAGTCCACTGGGTGGAAAGGCACCTAAGTCCCTTTGTGGATCTAGCCCACCGTGCAATCCAACTCCCATTTGAAGTCAGTAGGATTCTTTCCACTAACTTTAGTGAAACTGGACCAGGCCCAGTGAACAAAAGTACATTCAACACATTTGAGGCTGTCAAGTTTATTACTTATGGTTACACTTTCAACCCTTTGATGCAAATTTCAAACCTAATGGCCAAATAGGGCTGTTGGATGCACCTGAGCAACTCCCATTGACTTCTATGTGAGATATGTACACTTATTGAGAGCTGCAGGGCGCTGGAACAGGGGGCTAGGAGGACATGGGCCCCCCACTTTTTACCGGCCCTAAGGGCAAGCGGTGGGAAGGGGCAGAGAAGAGCGAGCAGGGAGTGGGGCCTTGGAGGAAGAGACAGGGCGGGGCCTTGGGGGGAAGGGGTGGAGCAAGGGCAGTGCCTTGGGAGGGAAAGGGCAGCGTGTGTGGGGTGGGGCCATTGTTTGGATTCCAGTGCCCCCCCCCACCATTTTTAAGAAGCTTCTGCCGCCCCTGGAGAGGAGAGCCGTGAGCATTCATCGCTATATAATATCTACTAGAGATTTCTACTTTATGAGCCCAGTCCTGCACTCCTTATTCAGGCCAAGTGCCTGTTGATTCTGATGAGAATTTTGCCTCAGCAGAAGATACAGGCTCAGGCTCCTCAGTACGAAAAGAGGGACCAATACGTTGAAAAGATGATACAGGGACTAACAAAAACAATGCCCCTGATGCTCATGAAACTCTAAAGTGTTTTACAGCACTCTAGCAGTGTAAGAAGTGCCCTCAAAGAGGGTGTAAATTTAATTTATGTCCATTTTAAGGGCCCTTTATACTGAGTGTAAATGACAATCAGGCTCATTGGGCTTACACCTAGTGAACTACTAATCACAGATTTAAAAATATTGATAAGTCACTGGAAGCAGCCATTGTGTTTTGAATTACTGGGGATGGAATGGGTCAAATTCTGCCAGCACACACACATCTGCAACTCACGCTGACTTTACTGGAATTGTGTGTGTATTTCAAGACAGAATGTATACCACTGCGTTTACTACTTTGCCTCCACCTAAACAGTGTTTTTTTAAATTTAACAACTGAGTTAGATGATGGTTTATACTCTATATCAGCGGACACAGCTGGTATATGCTTAGACTAACAGAGTTTGGCCCTGTGTCTACATGTTAGAACTGTTGTTGAACTTGCAGACAGCCCTAGAGTCCTGAACCAGCAAAGCACTTAAACATGTATACAATCTCAACCATGAGAGTTGTTTCATTGAAGTCAGTGGGATTAGTCATGTGCTTAAAGTTCTGTTGGATCGAAGCCTAACTTTATAAGATAGTTGTTTGACCCTTTGATTTCAATCTGATTTTAATATTATGTGTTCCAGTTTCATTTTCTGTACTTTACTGGATTGGGGAAACTAGCGTGTAACATCTATGAGAGAACTTTTCTTAGAGCTAAGTAACTCACTTATGGATAAATTAAAGGGTCTGCCCTGTTCCCATTAAGGCCAATAAGAGTTTGGACATTGACTACAATAGGAGCAGGATTGGACCATACGGTTTTATAAACATAGCAAATTGCAAAGAAATATATTTTAAAGCAAACTGAATTTTCAGGAGGACCTTTTTCCATGATGACACCTTTAAACTTTCAAATATATTGAATACTTAGTACTTACCCTAGCAATGGATCAATCCAGTTTTCTTTTACATAAAGAGAATCATATATCTGACTCCATTCATCTTTTATCCATGTACTCAAATTCAAGACATTGAAGAAGAATCTAAGAAACTAACAAGAGATTACTTTAATGAACTGAAGACTTGAGTTACATGCAATATTTACATGGAGATTACACAGTTTTTCTTAGAAACACTGATGCAGACTTTGCTTGTGTATTATACTATAATTGTAATTAATACACACCCCAGTATTTGTAGTTTCATTTCAGTTTTGTTGCAGCAATCTTATGTCCTGAAGCCATACCTTGTGAGATATTAATAAGTTCTAAAATCTTTTTGTGGACCTGAAAAACAACCCCATGTTCACAGTAATATGATATTTTGATGCAGTGTGACCTTATTTCCAAATTACGGCCTGTTAAAACATCATAATACTGGGACACAAATTGTGTCCGGAAAAAAACTGGGTACTGTAAAGCTATGATTCTAGTTTAGTAAACCTAGCTATACAATAAAGATGACTCTAACACAATTAATTTCCTGTTTCCATTGAACTAGAAGATTGAAATTTGGGACACTCACACATTGTGGGCCTCTGAATACTGGAAAAAAGAAGATTCAACATTTGAACTTCCACTTTTCTACTGGAGTTCACCAAAAGGTCATCAGCCGTTCTATAGAATTTTAACTATTTAATTGGCCTTTTGAACTAGAATCTTGAAATATGGTATTCTCGTTCATTATGGGCCACTGATTTCAGGAAAAATTCCAAATCTGAACTTTGACCTTTCCATCACAGTCCTTAGAAATGAAAGCAATGGAACTGACAGTGAGTGGGGAAAAATCTTGCGAGGCCTGCACTTTGCTAACTATAGGCCTGACGGGGCCATTTCCAAGGAAGTATCTAGGGATTTTGTCTCATTTTTAACTATTACACATCTGGAAGGATCAACTGTCCAGGCAGCCTACTTTAATGACTAGAAGACGTTCCAATTTAGTCAGATGGGACTCCCATCTTAGCTGTACACTACTACATCCTATAGCACAGGGGTAGGCAACCTATGGCACACGTGCCAAAGGCGACACACGAGCTGATTTTCAGTAGCACTCACACTGCCCGGGTTCTGGCCATCGGTCCGGGGGGCTCTGCATTTTAATTTAATTTTAAATGAAGCTTCTTAAACATTTTAAAAACCTTATTTACTTTACATACAACAATAGTTTAGTTATATATTATAGACTGATAGAAAGAGACCTTCTAAAAACGTTAAAAGGTATTACTGGAACGCAAAACCTTAAATTAGAGTGAATAAATTAAGACTCAGCACACCACTTCTGAAAGGCTGCCAAGCCCTGCTATAGCATATTGGCTGGGAGGCTGAAGAACCTAGTCCATCAATCTCTGGAAAACCACAGACACTCCATTCAGCCCCAAAAGGCCTGGCATGAAAATGAAATAAACCTTAGGGTATGGATAATGTTGTTTTATTTGTGAGTCTAATTTTTGTGGAACACTTTTTTGTTAGCTCTACAGCAATGAGATATATGTTTCCTCTTCGCCAGTCTAGCAAAACATTCTCCCGGCATATAGGGAAATGTAGGATCTTCCCCTGTGGAATCAATAGGTCTGATTCCCTACTACTTTGCATCTTATATTGTCATTACATCTGTGCAATCTGGATGTAAAACAGTACCGTGTTAGCACAGTAACATTTTACACACACTTTGCACATGTAAGGGGACTGTTGCCCCCTTACTAACATTCAGTGGGGGTGTTTTGGTTGCTAGCTCCCAGCACTAAAAGGGGAGGGGTCGATGGGAAATCAGGACCCTGAGACTGACAGTCCCCAGGAACAATGGCGAGAGGCCAATGCTCCAGGTAAGCCTGATTGACAGGGCGGGCAGGCTAATCAGCATGACAGGAGGCCAGGGTGGGTCCCGTCCTCCGTGTGAGTTGGAATTGCCTGGGTCAGACAGAGTGGGGCCGAGCTAAGGAGAGAGCAGGGGCCCAAGCTGAGCTGGAGAGCAGAACCGGGCCAGAGCCAGAGACGCAGCCCAGGGGGAGCAGATCCTGTGCTGGGAGCAGAGCTGCAGCCACAGAGCCAGGTGTGGTGAGCAAGTGGGGCCAGCCAAGGGGGGACCTGGGCAAAGGGCCCAGCACAGAAAGACACCCCCAGACAAGGGCCCTTGCAGGCCAGACCGGGAGGGGGACCTTAACCCTACGGAGGGCTGACGCAGGGAAGAAGGGTCCCACCACTCAAAGCCCGGAGGTGTGTGGCCACCACCATTGCAAGTGTCCAACCCGCAGCGTCTCTGCAGCACGGCCAGGGCCTGAGAAGGAGCCTGGGACCTACAAGGAGCAGACTGTGACCTGCCCTGACGTTCCAGAGACACTGTTTGTGATGTTCCCTGCCACAGAGCGGGGTGATGTGTTTTCCTTTAACCTTTCCCATTTTTCCTTGTTCTTTTCTTTAGATTAATTGTTAATTAAATAACTTGTGTTTGCTTTAAATCGTATGGAATAATCAGTGGGTCAGGGAGGTGCCCAGTGCAGAGAGAGTACCCCGGAGTGGGGACACCCTAGCCCCTGCCCTAGGTGACCACAGCAGGGTTGGGGGTCGAGCCCCCCCCAGGAATCCTGGGCCCAGCCTTGTTGGGGTTACGAGGACTCAGACAGACGGGAGAGTGGAAGGGGAGCCCTCAAGGACAGGGAGGCCTCTGGGTAAAGGAAGTGGGAGCGGGGACTCAGATCCTTTCGCTAGCCCACCTCACCGGGGTAGTGCAGAAGTCAGGGAAGTTCCCCACAATAGCGGGACCATTCCCCCGCTTACACACAGATGTAAATGTCATTACATAGGGCAGGCATGGGGAACCTACGGCCCGTGGGCCAGATCCGGCCTGTTGCTTAATTTCATCCGGCCCCACCTCACCCCGCCCGCCCTGCGCTCCAGCCGGGAAGTGGGTTTGGGGGCTCGCCCCACTCCGCCCACCTGGCACTCCAGCTGGGGAGCAGAGTTGGGGGCTCGCCCCTCTCTGACCGTCCAGCGCTCCAGCCGGGGAGTGGGGTTGGGGGCTCGCCCCGCTCTGACATCTGGCACTCCAGCTGGGGAGCGGGGTCGGGGGCTTGCCCTGCTCTGACCATCCGGCACTCCAGCTGGCAGGGGTGATGGTGGTTGGGGGCAGGGGCGTGCCCACACACAAGCCCCTGTGCCCTGACCCTGCTCCCTGGCGGGAGCGCCAGGTGGGCAGAATGGGGCAAGCCCCCATACTCTGACCCGGCATGGGGCTCCCATTTTTTTCGGGCCCCACAATTGGCTGGGGCTCCTGGGCATACCCCCTTGGCCCAGTGGCTAATTCGCCACTGGAAGTAGGGTGGGTGAGCAAGCGAGTGGCCCAGCGGTGGCAGAGGAATGCTCAAAAAAGGTAGGCCTGCCGCTTGGGGAACCAGGCTTGGTGTGGGGCAGTGGGATGGGAGGCATTGCCGCTGGAGAGCGGCATTTCCTCTCAGAGCTGGGTGCGTGCCTGGGGCCCCCCAATTGGCTGGTGCGCCTGGGTCCATCACCCCCGCAAAGCCAGCTGGAGGGGGTGGGGGAGAGGCGGCCCCAATCCATCCTGCCGCCCACTCCCCACGCCACTCCCTGTCATTGGGCCCATCCAAGTGTCCTGTCCTGGCTACTCCACTGGGCTGTCCACCCCAGAGCAGGGAGAGGACAGCTCCTCTCTGTCCAGTTCTGGGGAGGAGCCTCCCCCACCCTCCTGGGCTTCCTGCACTTGGCTATGGGCCCCCCCAGAAATATACTGACAAACCGGGGGGCAATTCAGAGAAGAGCCACACGACAACACCAGGGGATGGTAGGGATGATTTACGGTAAGAACTGCATCACAGTGTCTGATCCAAAGACCAGGGTAGTCAACGGCATAGGTTTTGGATCAGACCCTTGCTTTTTATTTGTGATTGATTTTTTTCTGTGGGTCAGTGGCCCCGATAGACAAAAGGTTCCCCACCCCTGACATAGGGCACAAGGCAGAAGAGAATCAGGTCCAATGTCACAGTATTCTTCCATAGTGGTGATGTACTGAAGGCCTTATCTACACACTAAATTGCACCAGTTAATCTAAAGGTGTGTTTTTAAATTGATTTAGTTAAACCAATACTGGTGTCAAGGACTGATGCTCTTTGGCAGACCCTTCTTTCCATATGGATTCTTTTCCTCCTTCCCTTCCTGCATCCTTGATATCCCTCTCACTCAGCCCACCCCAACAGGCAGCAATCAATTGTGCATTGCGCTACCACCTGCCGCTGTGCCTCTGATTCACTGCTCTGTCTCAGCTCCCTCTGACTGCAGGGACTAGACCCCCTGGATCTTGCTTAATCATCCTCTGCATGGTGCTTGCAGCTACCATTTCAAGGCAGATGAAACAATAATGTATACCGATAAAAGATAATGAATCAGTTCTTACCCAAAGCAGACAAAGTTTATAAAAAAAAATAAGTTCAGATCAATTGACTTTTAACAACTCTTGTTCTTGAGTTGGCAGCAACTACCAGTTCATGATTTTCTAACTGCTATCTTTAGCAGGTGGGACAATATGGGTGAACTAATATATTTTAACGAGGAGTCCTTGTGGCACCTTAGAGACTAACAAATTTATTTGGGCATAAGCTTTCGTGGGCAAGTGATGCTGCTTTTCCACAATTTCAGCCCGTGCACATCGGTGGAAGCACTGTAGGTAGAAGTTCAATCTGTTGTTTTGACCATCAGGAGGAGTTCACGTAGAATCTTTCTTCTTGTAGCATTGGTAGGAAGGTTTCTGTGGGTTAGTGTGCTGTTCAGTGGTGTGGTGGAAATATTCCTTGAGTCAGAGACAGTGAAAGTAGGATTCCAGGTCACCGCAGAACTACATCATGTTCATGGGGGTGGTGGGGCAGAAGGAGAGGCCCCAAGATAGGACAGACTCTTCTGCCGGGCTAAGAGTATAACTGGATAGATTAACAATATTATTGGGTGAGTTAAGGGTACCACTGTTGTGGCCTCCTGTGGCATGTAGGCGTTTAAATAGTTGTGTCCTTTTTCCTCTGTAAAGAAGCAAAGTGTGTGTTGTAAATGACTTGTTTAGTTTTTGTAAAGTCCAGCCACGAGCAGTTTGTGTGGAAGGTTGTTTTTTTATGAGAGTCTCCAGTTTTGAGAGCTCATTCTTGATCTTCTCCTTGACACCATCAAATTAGGCCTGAATAAAGACTGGGAGTGACTGGGTCACTACAAAAAGTAATTTTCCCTCTGTTGATACTCACACCTTCTTGTCAACCATTGGGAATGGGCCACCTCCACCCTGATTGAATTGGCCTCGTTAGCACTGATCCCCCCACTTGGTAAGGCAACTCCCATCTTTTCATGTGCTGTATATTTATACCTGCCTACTGTATTTTTCACTCCATGCATCCAATTAATTGGGTTATAGACCATGAAAGCTTATGCCCAAATAAATTTGTTAGTCTCTAAGGTGCCACAAAGACTCCTTGTTGTTTTTGCTGATACAGACTAACACAGTTACCCCTCTGAAACCTGTAACATATTTTATTGGACCAACTCCTGTTGGTGAGAGAGAGACAAGCTTGCCTCCCTCACCAACAGAAGTTAGTCCAGTAAAAGATATTACATCACTCTCCCCTCCCCTGGTCTTGCTAATATCCTGGGACCGACATGGCTTCAACATTACATACATCTTTAACAGATGGCTATTGTCCCTGCAGGCTTCCTGCTGGTAGTCCAATTACATACTGGCCATGAAGATTTCACACTCTATTAGGGAAAAATGGGTAATTAAGTAATCAAACACTATGAGTTGTCTAAAATATACAGAGAGTTGTGAAAGGTATAATTAGATATTTCTACTATAATGTACATTTTAGTAACCAGTGTGTTCTTGCCTGAGTCCTCAGGGACAGACAAAACAGGAGGAATCAGGGGTTTGTGTGTGAGTCTGTAGAGGCTCTTTATGTGCCATGCCAGAGAAGGCTTTGAATGCCACTCTTGGACACACATTCCAGAGTATGCCAAGCTCCAGCTCTGATTAGGAGATTGTTTGTGCCAAAGTTCACAAATCGGCCTTAACGATCCACGTCATAGGGTTGCACAGAGTGTAAGTGTGGGTAGAATCCAGCCCCATGAAACTATAGTGCATTTTTCATTCCTTAACAATGGGAACTTTTGTGTTTTGTTGACCAATTATTTAATGAGTCATGAGAAAAATTCCATTGCATTTCAGCCCTCCTTTTGGTCACTTGTAAGTAGGTAGCATCCTCATTAGTGAGTATTTGTGTCTTTGCTATTACAACACCTATCTTCTGATGTTATCAGTATCAAATCTGTAAGGGAAGTCACAGAGCTATCATTTTGGTAATGACCTTATTTTGCTTACTCATCTTGAAAAACACATTGCCTGGTACAAAGATAATTTCTTCACTGATAGCCTGTCCTCAAGTGCTCCAAGTTTCACTACTCAGAGAATCCAAGCCAGATTCATCCCTCGTGTAATTCCACTGAAACCAATGGAATTACACCAGGGATTAATCTTGCCCACTGTTATGCTTTAATATATTACTGAAGTAATAAAATAGTATGTGACCATGTAATTAAAGAGAGTATTTTAATGCATACAGGCCGGGGGAGGAGGGGTGAATTGAAGTTGGTTATGTACTTCACTTTGCAACCAGAACAATTTTAATGTAGTTTTTGTGTAGAGTATTTCCTAAGTTTTTAAAAAACCAAACTGAAAAAAACAAAATTCCATCACATGGAATCATACTGACACCCACTTGGGTCATCAGTAGGGTAGGAACCTTTATATACACAGCACAGACCTCAGCCATGTGAACTAACAAAGTAACTGATAATGGTAGCAGGTTGTCATGCTCCCTGTAGACCTGCAATGACTGCTTTTTATAATGGGGCGTGTTAGGCAATCTTAACTTAGGCATTATTACATGCATAACCCATAATACAGTAATAATAATTTAAAATACCTAGCCCTTTTCACCAGTAGATCTCAAAGCGCATTACAAACAAAGTCACTATTATTAGCAGTGGTCAAGGTTGAAGGGATTCGGAATGTGAGACAGAACAAAACAGATGCCTTGAAGGCTAAAAATAAACAAAACACTAAGTCAGTATGCATTTTTGTGCTGATCAGTTATTGCTGCACAGCACTATAGTCAGCAGAGTGCTAAAATGCCATAAAAATAAAGAGGTGTAAGGCTAATGGCACAATATATTTCAAAGTTATTTTCTTAATTTTTTACTCTCTTTTGTCCTTGTCTCTAACATACAAACCCTTCAATTTCCTCACACGCATATAAGAATAATACAGATTAATAAAAATAATAAGTCCCGATCCAGCAACCAATAGGCAAATCATCTTTTCTCATAAGAGGAATCCCACTGAGATTGCAGGATTGGAACCTATCCCTGTATAGGGCCTTAAAGAGCTCTTGTGTGTTCTCTTATCACATGCATAGATTCCATGTTTAGATTCCTAATGCATAGATTCCTAATTTTCCATTCAGACTGAAATGTGTCTAGTATCCCTAATTATTTTGCTTAAATCAAAATGCCCAGCCATATACTGGTATGGAGGGAGGGTTTTTCCTCTATTTTATCAGCATTTTCAAATATGGATCCCATCTTGTAATTCTTACTCACACAAGTAGAGCTTATTCAAGTAGTCCCCTAGACTTCAAAAAGATTACTGATATGAGTAAGGACTACTTGCATAATTAAGAGTCACACAATTGGGCCCATGATCTGGAGAAACATCTCCTTTTATCTTCATTAGATAAAGTAAATCTGTTTAAGTAATATACATGAAATATTAGTTTGCATCTCAACTGAAAGGCAAGATGAACTCAGGACAGGAGGATCTTAGCATGTTGTCTATAGGTCAGCATCCTCAAAGTGTGTCCCAGAATTCTGTCTGCCACCCTCATGCTGTTGCTACGGCTGCAAATCTGCCTTCTGTTGTTTTTGTCCCTGTTACTGGGGGACCAACTGATGCTTCTAAATCCTCTGCTGCAGGTGCATTCATATAATCTAGCATCACTCTGGAGACAAAAATGCTTCTCTGATGCAAGAGGAGAAAAGCGAGATAGTATAGTGATTACAGCCTGATAAGATACTTAGGTAGAAAAAAAAATGTGTACCAAAAGAAACAGTGTGGAAGGTTACCCTATACTACACCTTCCTTTATGGAATAGATATATTGTACACAAGGAAGGAGAAAATAAATGTGTGTGGATCAAAATAGTGTCAGTGACATTGGCACTCCAGCCATATAAGGTTAAGAGAATGGAATCATTGAGCGGTAACTAGTATGGATTAGAAAGCAGATGTTGTGCAAAGTAAAATATTATTGATATCCACATGAACTCCAGAAGTGTCCAAACCACTTGTTTTCGCCCAGGAATCTTTACAAAGAGGCCTGGGGGTTGGGAGAACTTTTTAAACAGAAGTGTCATTTGCCCATCAGATTTTGATAATCTTCCTAGCCACTTCTCCTCTATTCTTATCTCTAACAATTAATGAATGACATCATTACTGTCTGAACTGACTTTATGGAAACACTCCATGCCAAGGCCTTTTCAAGCACTACGCAGCCAGCCTAGCCTGCTCCCTTCTCTTATACTATATGACAACTATGCTCATTGGAAAGGCAATGAGTGTGCAGGGTAATAAGTATAAAGACTATGCAGATAAATCCCAGTTATCTGAAATTTGCCTTTCCCCTGAATCCAGATTTATTTATTAACTGAAATACCAATTGCTCAAAACCTCAGTGTTTTGGATGTCTCCTAAGACATCTAGACAATCAGAGCTTACCTGTGATACATCCATGTAGTATAATTTTTATTGCTTTACATGGAAAGAAATCATGAACATGTAGTATAAACTGAGCATGACTTTGGAAGTACAGCAGTTTTGTGCTAGCAGAACATTGATTTCCCATAATTTAACCAAAAGACATTCATATAGTCTTATTTAAATTAACTCAGAAGCTGAAAAGTTCAGAGTGTAAGTGAAGGAAGAACAGTACCCACAGTTTTTAAAATCACAGCAAAGAACTATAGACTCAAAAATAATTAATCAAACAATATGAAAACACGGTGTGATGTTAGTTTAAAATTTTTGCTAAAGTGAAATTACTTTCATTACCTTATGCATTTTAGCAATGTCCAGAGATTTGACAATTCTGCTGAATTGCTGAAGACCAAGCTCCTCCAGTTGAAAAGTGGCCAAATAGCAAATAACTATCAAAAGACACATATATTTAAAATACAATGGGCAATGTGCTACAGAAAGTATTTATATTTATTATACTTTTGGATTTTGACCATGGCTATGGCTGAAACCAAATCACACGACTCACTTTTGGCACTTTCATAATTAATAACTTTGAAATATTTTTTCACTTTTGTCTGTATCACTGGGCTATATAATGATTGCAATTAAAAAGACATCCCTGTTTATCTGATCACAGTAGACTCTCAGATACTATAGTTATTTCCTATTTTGTGCCAGATTCTCAGCTGGTGTAAATCAATATAGCTCCATTGGAATTACACAAGCTGAAGATCTGGTCTTTTAACTACAGAAAAATACAAAACAAACCCCAGTTATTTGAAGGCAGTGGGATAGCCTTCAGACAATTGAAAGTTTGCATATTTGGAAGATCAACTCCTGCAAAGTTTAGAAGCTCTGTAGGGCTAAAGCTAAACTCCTAAAGATGTTCTGTGCCTCGCAGGAACAGAACTCAAGGCAGGCCAAGGTGCTGGGGAGGAAAGGGACCAAATGGGTCCTGAGTACCACTGGTCAAAAATTTTCTGACAGAATGTTTTTCTGTTGGAAATGCTGTTTCTTTGGAACTGAAACTTTTTGTGGGAATGTGTTGCTTTCAATGAAGTTTTGCTCCTAAAAAAGGAAGAAAAGCATTTTGGTAAGCTCAAAACATTCCATTTAGACTTTTCAGAATGGGACATTTCAACTAACTTTTCATCTTGAAATTTATTCTTTTATGTAGAAATTTTTTTAAAAAGTTTAAATTTAAATGTAACATTTCAATTGATCTAAAACATTCCCCCCCGCCCCCCAAATATTGCTTCCTGTGAAATTGCAGTCCCCACACAGTTCTAGTCCTGAGCAAACAGGGGCCAATGAAGGAAAAGGTAGAGAAGTGTAGAGTTGTCCCTAAAACTGGCAGAAGCTTCTCTGGTGTTTCTCTGATCCGGTGAAGCTAAGGAACCCTTGTAGCACAGTGATAACCCTGAGGAACATACCAGGCTTTAGTTGATTTGCCTATAGTGCAGTATCTCAGATACCAGAGCATGGTAACTATTAGTACATCTTGACCAATGTGCTGGAGGCAACTCAGTGTATGGTAACAGAATTTCAATCCTCTGTTTCAGCATAGCAACGCAGTTAAGTGGTCTTAGTGGAATATAGATGTATCTTATAAGAGCATTATTAAATTCAAATCTGCTCACATATAGCAACAGCCATGATAAGCAGCTTTGATAATCCAAGTGTCAATGAAGCTTGGCCAGGAGCGTCACAAGCAGCTTAGAAAAATCTAAGCCAATGACCTTTAGTCTCTCAACTTGTTGATAAGGGAAAATATTCAGGGACACCCCCCCCCCCACTTCCCTCTGATTAATGGAGGTCTTTGACAGGACCAGTCCTGCCAATTCAAAAACAGCAATACTCAGCTTAATGGTAAAATTTATGTGCTTCAGACACTGAAAAACATAAGCCTTTTGTTTATGATGGAGAAGTGTGGATAATTAGGTATCATTCAAAATTTTCTTGGATGTACAATGAATCTGAATCATGATAGCTGAGGTTCACATTTAGCTATTCATTTCCTGAACTTGAAGGTTTTCATAAATTTGCTTAAGTTTCTGAGGCCCAGGATGGGTCTCAGACTGTCTCTCTTTTGGGCACTAGGAAATATTTGGAGTAAAATGCCTACCCTTGGTGCACTAGAGGAACCCCTTCTATAGCTCCCTTTGTGGAATGGAGCTTATTTCCTCCCATGGAAGTGTCTCATGAGAGGGAGATGGAAGTGAGAAGCCTTGGTATAAAATGTGATTGAGTAACTGCCTCTGATGGAATCTAGTACTCTGCAGTATAAAATGAACTTGCACCAGGCATCACAGAAGGTCAAGAGATGTGGTCCAAATTGCATAGATAGAAGTGTGTGGCTCTCAACTGTCTTGCCCACAATGTTGCATAGCCACCAGCAGCAGGACAATATGCAGTCTGTATCATGGACTTTTTGCAGGAGCAATCCTGGAAAAGGTAGAAGATTGGTATCTTCTCTGGGATTGAGTGCTCTGCTACTGCTGAACAGAAGGAGATTGCCTGTGGAACTGAAACATATAAGGAATTTTCTTTTCTGAAGTGATGAGGCCTGGAAAAGCCCTAGAGACTGGGCTTTAATGCTCTTGGTTTTAATTTCTGCAGAATCTTATCCATTTTATCACTAAAATGAGCTGAAGCCTCAAAGTGGAGTTCTTCTATCAGTTTTGGGGACTCTGCAGCAAGGCCTGATGACCTAACCCATTAATATCTCCTTAGAGCAATGCCAGTGGCCATAGCTTTGGTAATAGAGTCTGAAATGTCATAAACTGCCCTCAGCATGTCCTGGGTATGTCTATCTTCAGTGGCCAAACTTTGTCGCTTCCCTTGGTTCATCCAATAAGGAGTACTGAATAGTGTTAATGGAGTCCCATAACACATAGTTATATCTGAACACGAGAGTTGGCAGTTTGCCACTTGGCAACCCAGATGTGGAAAAGTAAACTTTTCTTCCAATGGCATCCAGTCTACATCCTTCTCTCTGTAAAGGGAGCAGTCACGGATGCTCTGTTACTTTTAGATAATTCCTGGGCTGTAGAGATCAGCATGGAATCAGCCAATTGATGTTGTAACAATAATTGGACCTCTGAAGGTATAGGATACATACAATCAGCCCTTTTTGATACTAGTGGTGAGGACATAGAAAAGAGCCAAATGTCTTCTGCTGGCTTGAATAGTCCTGGGAGATTAGGAAAAGTGACTTTGTCTTTTGTCTGCAATTCCATGATGTCAAAAAGGGTATCAGATGGTGCAGACCCCTCAGTCTGTAACTAAAGGGTATTAGTAATTCTCTCTGTCAGCTCCTGAAATTGCTTTTGTTCATCATGAGGAGAGACAAAGTCCCAATTTGATCCTCAGGGGACATACCATTGGTATAATACTTGATGACTGACTGCTCCACTTCCTCTGAAGAAGTCTCCTCACAGTCATCATACAGATGCCACTCTTTTTGGGGAGGCAATGTTGCCAGCGCCAACAGCGCTGGTTTTATCTGTGCTGATTGAACCATGTGTATCCTTGAAGGTGGTGGGGCCTGAGATAAGGTCCATACCAGGAAAGCTCTCAGTGCCAAAGAAGGTTCCTCTAGTGCTGGAAGAGGATCGGTGTTGATGTTCTTGATGCTGCTGAACTTGGTGCCGTAGTGGTTTCAGTAGCATAGAGTAAAGACTTAAACCCCTGAAGGTCAAGAAAACTGTGCACTGGGACACTACAAGAACTTCTCTTTGACTTAGGAGCCTAAGTCTCATTTTTAAAAGTGACTTAAACCATATTGTAGTCTAAGTCAGTTAAGCATTACAATGCTAAATGGAAAAATGCCTAGTAAATACCTTTCAAAATCTGGGCCTACCTAATAATAAAATAGGCTAACTAGCTCACAGAAAAGAGAGAATTCTGTTTAGCGGTCTGTGTCAGTGGTAAAGGAACTCAGGTGGTCATCCTAGCATGTGCGTGCTCCTGTAAGATCCCTCTCTCAGCAGACATGTCTTTGTTATACAATTCTGCAGTGCCATGATAGAAGTGCTAGACCCCGAAAGTGGGACAGCACAGAGGCTGTTGAAAAAAATGTTTAAGTGAAATCTGCACCACCTGGATACTTTATTTTCTTCTAGTGATGGACATGATCATGTATGTGAACTGTACCATCAGTCTAACTTTCAGCCAAATTCTGCAGACCTTACTCAGGCAAAACTCCCATCAGTGGGAGTTTGGACTGAGAAAGGATTTCAGGATTTGGCCTTTAGGTTGTAAGATCACTGGTCAATGACCAAGTCTTTATATTTTGTACAGCACTGAGCAAAATGATAATGCTTATCATATAATTTAATCATAACACTTGAACTGAAATAATGCATCTTTTTAATGTTCCATAGTTATACTACATTATGTAGCTTAAAAGAATACCTACCCACATAGAGATTGCGCTCAGAAAACAGGCAATGCTTCCCATCTCGAACAAAAAATGCATTGACTACTATGTCCAATAAAGGTTTATATTCAATACATCCAGCTAGAGTCTCCAACACAAATGCTCCATCTGTCACATTAAGGGTCTAGAAGGATACCCAAAAAACAAACAAACAAAAACAGTAGTGATGAATGAATTCAGGGAACAAACTATTACATCAAACAGCATTGACTGAGGTGGAGGAGGCATAATTATTTTAAAAATGCATACAACTAAGAAGTTAATGTCCTTTGTAAAGCAAAATTAAAAGAAAAAAATCTTTGATTTTCAGTTAATCTGCTGACATGAATTTATCAAAAAACCTCAAATGATGTGTGAAAGTCAACAGTTAATGCAAAGAAAATGTAAATGTAATGTAATGTATCATCCTTAAGCTATGATCAATGACTAACTCACCCAATAGAATGGGGAACCTCCAATGAGATTTTGCTCTTGCAGGGGGAAATTCATGTTACCTACATGATGCCAAGTAATGTGGCTGTATGCAGGTAAAGTGTGTGTAGTTTGGGGAGGTGAAATCAAGCCCAGAATTAGGGTAGGGGCCCTGGGAAGTACCCCTCTGAGGTTGCTACTTCAACCTATAGGATGGAGAAAGTGGCCACAGGCCATCCATACCATTCATTCTGCATGTGCAAGTCCCAGGATCCTTGTTAATGCAGATTCTGTGCATATTACTTCATTGGTCTCCATTGTCACTGTGATGTGACGCTCCATATTCTTTATAGAAATACGCTTATGATATGAATATGGCATAACTAAGATATATTTTATGCAAGATGGCTCACGTAAGATATCATTGGAAAGATTATGATTTACTGAATGTGATTATCCAATTTGTATGCATGTATCATTTCCGTATCTGGAGTTAGGAATATTGACTATGTTACAATTACAACTGTGGTTATGCTTGGAGAAACCCACCAGATAGTAAGCAATCAGCCTTAATGGACGATTAGGAAAAAGACAACAAGCCTTCGAAGATGTGGATCCCCCCCATCTTCCAGGAGTTCCTTCCTGTGGACATTGCAAATAAACCTGGTTTCATTGTTGTTTTGACACTGCAAGGTCATGTGATAATGTCACCTGGTAAAAAGTACTACCTTGGACACTGCTGGTACTTTTCCTCTGGAAACAAAGGTTTCCCGCCTTATGTAAATTCTATTTAAGGCTGGGGAGTAAGGCAAACTGGACTCCATTGCCTTCCTGCCCAAGAAGAAAGACAGCTGAAAGTACCTGAAGAGACAAAGGAACTGAGCTGAGGGAAAGGCAAGGGCTGAGTCTAGTTTATAAAGAGAAATAACTGGAACTCTAAGCTACAGAAACTCTGCAACTTGCCTGAAACAACAGTTAGGGTGAGAAATTACATTTTGTAACCTGTTTCTTGAGTGTATTAAGCCTAGCTTGCGTGTTTTGTTTTATTTGTTCAGTAATCTGCTTTGTTCTGTTTGCTATCCCTTATCACTTAAAATACATCTTTTATAGTTAATAAACTTGGTTTTAGTTTATTTCAAAACCCAGTTTGTGCAATTCATATGGGGGGGAGGGGGCAAAAAGCTGTGCATATCTCACTCCACATTGCAGGAGAGGGTAAATTTTTATGAGCTTGCGCTGTGCAGATCTTTCTATACAGCACAAGACAATATTATTTTAGGTTTACTCCCCAAAGGGAGTGTGCACTTGAGTGTTGAGAAATTTCCTAGCTGAATCTTCCCATAGAGAGCTGCTTGCAGACTCTGGGTGATTCCACAGCTGGTGTGTCCCTACCTGTGTGTGTGTGCTGCCAGAGGCCGGAAAGCCTGATTCAGCAAAACAGGGAGAGGGAGCCCAGGCTAGTGAAGCAGGCAGGCTCAGTGAAACCCCAGTACATCAGGTGGCATCCCAGATGGGGGATCCAACCCATCACAGTCACCTGCCTGGAAACCCTTTGTGCAATATACAGAAGGTTCAGAGGCTCCCATGCATGGACACTCTACCTGTGTCCTCCAATCACAACCCCACTGCAAGGTTTAAGTGGCATGGAGGGATCTGTGGTGGTGAATTGCATAGATGAATCTCATGCTGAACAACCTTTCAAATGCATTTTATTATATTGAAAATATTTCCATTCTAAACCACCTTTAGAATATTGTAATAGTCTGATGCCCAGTACAATTTTCTATTAAACAAATTACATGGAGGGCAATTGATTTGGGGAAGAGGGCCAGGGAAATAATGCTTCCTTGATTTAGAGATGCTAGCAAGAAGCAAACAAAGCTAAATGCATCTTCTGAAAAGATATAGTCCAGATTTTGATTTCTCCTTCTCAGTGGTAATGGTCCTTGTTTATGGAGAAAATTGGTCATTTTTAAGTGTCAATATGACTCTGTTGGTACAAAATAATGTGTGCAAGTCCAATTATTATTAGGACATGGGCTCATACCCAGAGCTGGGACTACGAATCATTAGGAGCTATTGGAACTGTGGTGGCAGACTGCCTTTCAATGAGATGTTAAATCAAGGCTTCTGCTGCCTGTTTTTCAAAGATGTGTTTGTAGAAGTTAAAGATCTCATGGTACCTTTTAAAAAGAGAAAGGGATAATCTTATTGAGAGAGGGCCAATGTGCTCTCGCTCTCTCTCAATAAGCATGTTCTAATGTCTAAGGCTCTATGAGCTATTCTGCAAAATGGCTTTTCTGTCAGTTCTTCACTTGTAAGCAGCATTGTCAATGCCTGCCCTGAGGGGTGGGAACAGGGGAATTGCTATGCTGCATTAGACTAGTGGTCCACCTCATCCAGTACTCTGTCTCTGACAGCAGAGTGAAGGTGTGACTCCTATTCTTCTGCAGTGACTACCATTCAGTTTAAGAGTGGCATTATTGGGCTTTGGAAAAGAGCCATACCAAACACCTCCTGAAATATAATTATGCTCATCACAACACAGGGCCTTGAAAGTGAGGACAAATAAATGGTAGGGCTTTAAAGTATAGTTCTAATCTGAAAAGTCAGTTTATAAAAATGGAGTTGTGAAGTTCCAGGTTTATTTTCTTTTACTGTCTTTCAGATTAAATATATTCAGTGAACACATAAAAAATGGGTTTTTTTACCTGCCATCCCTGCAAACTCAGCCTAGGTTCTGAGAGTGAAGCTGGGTACTTTTCTTCTTGTGGATCATCACTAATAAAAATTCTGGAGGCCAATTTATAAAGTCAGTTATACTCCTGCAGTCTCATTACCCTCACTGAGGTTGCACAAGTGCAACTAATTAGCTCTGGGGTTGGAATTTAGCAAATAGTCTGTCAGTTGTACACAAGTAGAAATAGAGTCCTGCTCAGTTCTTCTCAGCTTTATTGACTTTGCAGGGCTAATAGGAGTTAAAAAAATAGTAAAAATTTATTTTTGTCAATGAAGTCAGCAAATATGATTCTAAATACACATTGGAAAAATATCTGTTGGGTAAGAAGGTGCATAGTAGAACCACACTTGAAATTTGCTGCATGACCATAGGGATCATGTAACTTTAAAAAGTCCTGCCAGCAGCTAAGGGCTGGAGTCAGCATAAGTGGGACCTCAGCTGCACCCTTAATCAAGGCTCTGCACAAAGAGTAGCTAAAAGAGGAGAGAAGGGCAGAGGACACACTTGGGAAAGAAGGAACCAACAGGGGAAAGATGGCAATGAGGGGGCATACAAAAGTCAGGGGAGAAAAGACTAGAGAAGTGGAAGGAAAATAAAAAAATGAAAATATGAGGAAATTAATATTAGTATTGTGGGTTCCATCCTGCAAGGTGCTGAGACCTCCTGTAAAGTACTTAGCACCCTCAACTTCTACTGCAAGTTTTGTTCAGCTACTGGTCTTTAACTTAATCGTTTAATAGGATTGATAGGAAAAACTCAGAAATCTAACCTCCTCACTGAAGATCTGTAAAGCCGTTTAGCCCCAGATCATACTCCATCATTTGAAAGAGTGTATTTGAAGGGAATTCTCCCTAAGAGGCAAAAATGAAATTAACACCCTCAGGAGAAAAAATAAGAGGACATCAGTAACGCTCCAATAATAAGCACTCTCCAGTCTCCCCCAATCCTCATGAGCAAAAAATACTGGAATCTCCATTTGTCTAAAATCATGGCATTCAATTTATTAGTGCATGAAACGCTCTGAGATGCCCCGAGTACAAAAGGTATAATTTTACTCTATTTACTTTTGAAGGAGGAAGAGCAGTAGGAAGAATGATGAAACAGGAAGAGATCCACAAACAGCATAAGACAGAAGTGCCTATAGTGTTACTTGGAGAGTTACATATAAAATCTGGCACATACAGAACACTAGGGAATGATCAAATGCTGTGCTCTGACCAGGAGTTATTCTATAGTGTACATGTTCAATCACCTGCCTCCATTTACTGTACTTCTTCTGTTGCCCTGAATTAACAGGGGCAGAGACAGAAGATAGTCCCAGTACAGAAATTGCCTTCTATGACGAGATAACTGGCTCTGTGGATGAGGGGAAAGCAGTGGACGTGTTATTCCTTGACTTTAGCAAAGCTTTTGATACGGTCTCCCACAGTATTCTTGCCGGCAAGTTAAAGAATATGGACTGAATGAATGGACTATAAGGTGGATAGAAATCTAGCTAGATTGTCGGGCTCAATGGGTAGTGATCAATGGCTTCATGTCTAGTTGGCAGCTGGTATCGAGCAGAGTGCCCCAAGAGTCAGTCCTGGAGCCAGTTTTGTTCAGTATCTTCATTAATGATCTGGAGGATGGTGTGGACTGCACCCTCAGCAAGTTTGAAGATGACACTAAACTGGAAGGAGTGGTAGATACGCTGGAGGGCATGGATAGGATACAGAGGGATCTAGATAAATTAGAGGATTGGGGCAAAAGAAATTTGATGAGGTTCAACAAGGACAAGTGCAGAGTCCTGCACTTAGGAGGGAAGAATCTCATGCATTGCTACAGACTAGGGACCGAATGGCTAGGCAGCAGTTCTGCAGAAAAGGACCTAAGGGTTACAGTGGACGAGAAGCTGGATATGAGTCGACAGTATGCCCTTGTTGCCAAGAAGGCTAACAGCATTTGGGGCTGTACAAGTAGGGGCATTGCCAGCAGATCGAGGGACGTGATCATTCCCCTCTATTCAACATTGGTGAGGCCTCATCTGGAGTACTGTGCCCAATTTTGGGCCCCACACTACAAGGATGTGGAAAAATTGGAAAGAGTCCAGTGGAGGGCAACAAAAATGATTAGGTGGCTGGAGCACATGACTTATGAGGAGAGGCTGAGGGAACTGGGATTGTTTAGTCTGCAGAAGAGAAGAATAAGGGGGGATTTGATAGCTGCTTTCAACTACCTGAAAGGGGGTTCCAAAGAGGATGGATCTAGACTGTTCTCAGTGGTAGCAGATGACAGAACAAGGAGTAGTGGTCTCAAGTTGCAGTGGGAGAGGTTTAGGTTGGATATTAGGAAAAACTTTTTCACTAGGAGGGTGGTGAAGCACTGGAATGGGTTATCTAGGGAGGTGGTGGAATCTTCTTCCTTAGAGGTTTTTAAGGTCAGACTTGACAAAGCCCTGGCTGGGATGATTTAGTTGGGGATTGGTCCTGCTTTGAGCAGGGGGTTGGACTAGATGACCTCCTGAGGTCCCTTCCAACCCTGATATTCTATGATTCTACAGAAAGAGAAATGATGCACCTATTTGCATCATAACAATGGGCAAAAAAGCAAAAAATCAGTACATGGCTTGAGGCTAAGCAATGTGTTGACAAGAGGAGCAGTTTGGGGTCAACTGTGCCTCAGAACTTTAATGTCTAAAGACTATATGGGCCACATACCAAAAATGTCCTCTCTCCTGGACAGAAAATCTACCAAGTTGTTTTTTAATTTAATAGGGTACTTACTATGTGTTTGATGTCTGGATAAAGCCAAGAGTCAGAACTGGGTTACCTGAAATGAGGCAAGGCCAGGTCCAAGACAAAAGCAGGGCTGGGAACAACCAGGCACAGGAGCTATTGTAGCCATAGGCAAATGCTTGAAACAGACACTAAACTGTTGCTGGGCTGAATAGCAGGTCTGAGTACTCTTCCAGCCAATCAGGCAGCCTACTACAGGCCAGCTGCAGGCATTAGGTCACCCGGAGACAGGCTCTGCTGCAGCTTTTACTTCCAGACGGCCTCTGCTGGAGGATTTGATTCCTGTGTCTATCTGAGATTGGAGCTCTGATTAGAGCTAGTTGGCTGAGGGTCCCTCTAGATAAGGTCCCTCTAGATGTTTGCCTGGGGAAATTTCCGTAGAAACTGTAATTGATTATATCTAGTTTCTCAATTGCAATCAATTTTGTTACTGAAGCTGGCAACTTACGTCCTACTGGATTCTCAATTGCCTTTGAATATCCAGACAGCAGAAGTAACCAAAAGATTTCCCCTCCCCTTTGATTAGTAGGAGGCTAACTATTCCTTTTGGATATGGATCGACCACATACATCCACAGCTTTGCCTCTTCCAGATTGCATGTTTGACAACGATGTGCTTTACTTGAAACTACACTTTAAGACCACTTGGAACCTTCAGCAAGTGCATAATATGGTTTCCTATTTAATTACAAGTGTTTCGTTCAAGAAGCTTTTTACCCCTGAGCTCCGCAGATTGCATTGGCTTCTAAATTGTTTATGGGTACAATTTAGGCTGTTGGTTTTGAGATATAAAGCTCATTATGGTTTGGGTCCTCTGTATATTAGATGCCACCTCTCTCTTCTGATTGCAACTGGGCAGTTGAGATTAGTTAGTACATGGAAGCTGTCTAGCCCCAGGTCTGTATTGCTGAGCCTGGGGGGAAGGTATTCTCAGTGGAGGGCACTGGAACTCACCTCACCCCTTTGTTCTGACAGAGCCTGTGTCTGTTGACCTTCTCCAGGACAGGTCACCCATTCATTTAGTCACTGTTCATACTCAGTTACTTTTTTTTCATACCTCAATTTGTGAGGTGTGGAATGACTGTGGCAGCCCTCGTGGCAGAGCAGTCAATGTACGGTAGATGGCCTATTGGATGTTCTGAGATTTGTGTTTGATAATCTAGCATTACTACACTGTGCATTGGCTACATTGAGAATAAATGAAATAGTTACATACATTCAGGATGTCATTATCATCAGAAACATTTGAAAGTCTCTCCATTTTGGCCTTGAATTTTGAAAGTTCAGTATTGGCTAATTCTCAAGTGTTTAATACCTTGCAAGTGACCAGTTCCTAAAGGCATGGAGAGTTCTGTGCTGGAAAGAAGATGAAGCAGGTTGACTCTTGCTTGAAATATGTAGTCACTGGCATTACCTCCTTCTGTGTAGGAATCCCCCACCTCTCCTAGCCTGCCTTCCTAATGCACCCATTCCCACTATTGATTCCTGACTTTTTGCTCTACTAGGAACCAGCAGAGGAGAACTGGGATCGAGCAGGCTGGGGCAGGGGGGAATGAGCACAATACTTTCAACATGGGAGGGTAGGAGAAGTAGTGTTACGTAAGATAGATAGGTAATGGGGTGGAGCTTTGCCAATGAGGGGGGAAGGAGATGGAAAGGGCTAGCAACGTGTCTTCTTCAAGAGATTAATAAGGGGGAAAAGGATGGGAAAGAGGAGGAAAAGAGGGTTTATCTTTGGGTGGAGAGAGAGGAAGAGAAGGGCCAACTTTTATCCCCTGGCTGGAAATCCTTAGTCTAAGTTTAAACTAACATTCAAGAGGGGAGATAATATTTTACATACAGATAAAGCTGTTTTTACCTCCTGAGATTTGAATAGTAGTTTACACTGAACTCAGCTACTTCTAGTCAGAATACACTCACTTTACATGTGATCTGATTAGTTTATATTACTTCAGGCTTTAATGTTACTCCTCTCTAAGGGCCTAATCAAAAGTCCATTGAAGTTATAGGAAAGATTTACACTACTGTATTTATTATTAAATCAATGTGGATGATGTGCTCTGCACTATACAAGCATCATTGAAGATGGGTTTTATTCAGGGAGCTCACAATCTACATGTAAAAATCGGTCACAAATGATACACAGACATGTATAATTAAGGTTTTGTAACACCTATCACAGGAATCATACATCAAGTGATTTTCATGTTTAAAAATAAATCTGTGATTTTTGACATTTTTGGATTTTGCTCAGAGTGAGTGGGTGGCTCTGACATACATAACTGAACCAGAATAATGGAGAACCTTGAACCCTCTTGCCAAATTAAAGCATGTACTGCAGGAGAGGCCAATAGACAGGCTGAACTCAATAGCAACATTGTGGGGACAAAGGACTAGACCAGTGAACTTCCAATGAGAGCAGTGAGCTTTTTAATTATGCTGGATTTACAAAAGTCAAAACTATGGGTCTGATCCTGCAACCCTAATTTAGGCAAGTAATTCTATTATTGTAAAGGGGCAATTCACATGGGTAGCTGCATGAGGGTTTGCCAGATTGAGTGCTATATTAAAATGTCATCTGTTACTACAGCAAAAGCTAATGGTTCTAATAGTTTCAACAGGAAAATGAGGATTATTTTGGGTCCACAACAGTACCTGTGCCACTTCACATTGTTATTATGTTTTCATGACATTAGCCCTATTCATAATGACCAGAATATAACTTTTCCTAAAAACACTCTGGATAAGACAGAGCTATTTTTGACAGATTGTCTTTGCTAGACTTCATGGAATAAGTGTTTGAATGAAGAGAGGGAGGTTAGTTAGGACACCTGGGCAAAATGTGGAATGAAGAAGCCATAAAGAAGGATATCAGAGAATTGTTTAGGAAGGCGTATTAGAAGGAGTATTAGTATTGACAGGAGAATAGTACAAAATGTCAGCAGGGATGTAGCCTTGAAGGTGAGTACCAGATATTAAACTGCTTTATACTTATTATCTAAAAGAATCAAGATGAATTTTCAGAAAATTCATCTTGAAGTGTTAACTGGGCTAATCAGACTGAATGCACTTTGATGTCAAAGAGGTCACACCACATAAACACAAGCCTTTGCTTGCAGTTAGCATCTGGTTTTATGAACTTTGATGCCCACAGTCTGAGTGTCCAAGATCAAAGTTTAAAAAAATTAACAGCTTGTCTGCTGTGACTATAAACTGTATATTGTACTATTTAACCTATGTTCTCACTGAAAATATTCCTGCCAATTTAATTAAGTTAATTTAAAATATAATAAATCTTTAGGTTGCAACTAATTTAATTATAACAAATCAAAATGTAGCTTTCTTCTTAAGAGTTGATTGTCTGATAATTCAAAGGGACCTGTGATGGGATATCTATCCCACACAGATGGTGAAAGGGTTAATGTGGCCTGGAGAGGCTAGTTAATCCATCTGGTTGCACCTGGTGGGTGGGCCAGGCTTAATAAAAGATGAAGCCCAGGTGGAAAGGAGATGGGTGGTTTGTATAAAGAGAGGAAGACTAGAGTAAAAGGGAGGCTGTAAGGGACAAACTCTGCTAGTTCCCTTTCAGTAGTAAAGAGTAGAACCTGGAGAGACCCAGAAAAGCTACCAGGGTGGAGCAACTTCTGGTGGTGAGCCCTGACAAAATGGTAGGACCTGGATCTCCAGAGAAGAAACTCAGGAGGATGTTTAACTGAAGAGGGGCTTCAGGAGTGATTTTACACCCTTAGAGAGGCCCTGATGGAAGAGGGCAGCAGAGGTGAAGGAGACTCCTGCAGTGGGGCTAAGAGATTGCCCATTGACAGGCAGATGGCCTTGAGAGGAAGACAGATGTGGAGGATCCAGAATAAAGCCTAGAATCCAGGGAGGTAACTCTTGCGATAACTCTTCCTCCTCTTCAGAGGAATGGAGAGTTAGGAAGGACCCAGGATGGATTAAAGTTTAAGCCTGAGGGAGGGGGCAGAAGTTGCTTTCATTGTGTTTTGGTTTTCAGTTGGGTTAAAAGATTCCAGGTAGAATCCCTGGGGCCCTTCTCTGACAGAGGCATGGAAGGAAGAGGAGCCCTAGAGCGTGGAACATGGTGTATCGATGACCAGTGTTGTGTGGGACACTGTTCGTTTGAGATGTTGGTACCCCACAAGGGGAGAGACTTTGAAGTGACCTGTTTGGAGGGTCAAACCATGAGATGAGGTGAACCACTGTGGGATTGCAGCAAGGAGAGAGCTGCTACACCACACCCTGCCAGGAGGAGGTGCTCTAGCAGTGAGTTCACCCTTCTACAGTACCAATGCATGAAAAAAATCCCTTTTAGAACATGACATACACAGCATAGGGATGTTAACTATTCAGCAAAAGAGATCTAGTGTGGTTAAGATGCTGAATCAATTATAGACTAATTTTGATCACTGATTTCTAAACATGTCAAACAATGTTTATCTGCTGCTATCCACAAATAGAAATCCTTAACCACATTTCATTTAGAATGATCATAACACAAGGAGTAGGAGTTTTCTCTTATTTATAAAAAAAAAAAAAAAAGTGTCCACAAGGCTGGCATATCTTCACTGCAATTGTGTCCCTTTGAATTTTACTCATATTCTTTTCTTGCCACTTTACTCTCCTTCATTTTTAACATGTATTTGTCTGACCGCCTCTTCTTTTCCTCCAATTCACTACACAATCCCTTCTTACTATCTAACTTGAAAATGTAGTAAACAAGAGGTCTCCCCAGGGCTGACCCGATGCTACTGGTGGATTGGTCGGTGGAGATACAACCTGGCTTGCTCAAAGGAACTCCCTGACTCTCTCCCTGAAGACCAAACTCAACCTTCCCTTCAGAGCATATTCACAATCATCATCTCTGTGAGTAAGAATCCTGAATTAAAATCTAAAACCTTGGCCTGTCTTTCTGACATTTTGTGGATGCCTAACGGTCAGCTTAAGTTCAACATGGCTAAAATAATACTCGTAATCTTCCCTGACCAACCCCTTCCTGCTACCTACTCTCGTGATCACTGTGGTCACCACCACCACCCTGCCAGTCACTCAGGGCTGTATGGTGTCATCTTTGGCTCTCACTTCCCTCAGTTCCTCACATCCAACCTACGTCTAAACTTTGTTGATTTGTTTCTGAAAAACATCTCTAAGTTCACATAGCTAAAAGTCTCATCCAGATTCCCATCCTATTGTGTCTTGATTACTGAAACATCCTCTTCTCTGGTCTGGATAAAAGTAGGGTTGCCAGCTTTCTAATTGTAGAAAACCAAACACCCCTGCCCACCCTTTCTCTGAGGCCCTACCCCATGCTCACTTCACCCTCTTCCTTCCCCGTCGCTCGCTTTCCCCCACACTTGCTCATTTTCACCGGGCTGGGGCAGGAGGTTGGGGTGTGAGAGGGGATGAGGGCTCCAGCTGGGGGTATGGGCTCTGGGGTGGGGCCAGGGATGAGGGGTTTGGAGTGCAGGAGGGGGCTCAGGGCTGGGGCAGGGAGTTAGGTGGGGATGTGGGCTCCGGGAGAGAGTTTGGGTGCGGGAGGGGATTCTGTCCTGGGGTTGGGGCGTAGAAGGGGGTTCGTGGTGTGGGTTCCAGATGGCACTGACCTCAGGCAGCTCCCAGGAAGCGGCCGGCATGTCCCTCCAGTTCCTAGGTGGCCAGCAGGCCTTGCATCAAACTACTTATCCTTACTTTCAAGACCCTTCATGACGTATCCCTACCCTACTTATCTCTTATTCACTATTGATGTGTTGACTCCCATGTCCATCTGGTCAATGATTCCAACTTCCATTCTCCACTGGTTACATTTGCTCATATCATCTTTGTGCTTTCTCCCATGCTGCCCCTCGTGATTGTGAGGAGGAGCTTTCTGCAAACATCCACAATGCTACTTCATTATTCTCCTTCACATCTCTCCTTCAAACTCTTATTTGCTGTCATGTGTACAAAAAACTTGACAATAGTTAGGTTGCTGGAGTGCAGTGACCACTGTGTATCATGGGGATGACTGTCTGTTTCTTCAAACTCCCCAATTTGTCTGTATTCATCTGCTGTTTCTTGTCTTCTATTTAGACTGCAAACTCTGTGGGGCAGAGTCCATCTTTGTTTATTTATACAGCGTCCGGCACCAGGGGGTCCTGGCCCATGACTAGGGGTCCTAGGTGACACAGTAATGCAAATAATAAATAACTCCGAAGAGAGATTTTTTTTCCAGATGTGACTGCAAGGCTCTGCTGATGCATTATCAAAGCAAACTGTGTAAATGAGACCTATCCCAGAATGTACTGTAGATGGCAACAAATCTAATCAAAAGTACACTGCTGGAGCTACCTTTATTCTTTGCATCTCAGGGCACCTTGCAAGATAATAAAATGAAATTTAAATAGCAACTCACAATTATGACTAACCCAGTCAGATGATATTTGGATTGATAGTGTTTTATAGTTAGTTTGTAAATACAGGGCCAAATTCTGCTCTTAGACACACCAATATATATCCAGAATAACTCCACTCCCTCCATGACTAAAGAACATTGTATCAATACAAACATCCACAGATACCAGGAAATTAATAACACAGCTTAAATAAGGACTGCTGGAGATCAAGCAGAAAAAGAATTTACTATCAGAAGTGTAAAGTATTGACTTGCAAGAAGAATCTATTTATAATGAAAGACTTTGTACAATACCAATTTGGAATTTAACTGATAGTAAAGCACAAAATATTTTAATTCTGACTTTCAAGAATTTCTGTGATACTGATAAAATATAAATGACAGGTGACAAAAGAGTGGAGAGAAATCATATGTGCAGGTGCTAAAGTCTATTCCCCCCACCCCCCCAGATAACAGCCCATTATGCAAAATAAGAGGAAAGAATAAATCACAATCAAGAAAGCTTTCCTTGAAGAATCAGTAATAACTGCATGGTTTCTATAGTGACTTTTATAAAAAAGTTGTATATAAAAAGGGATCTTATTTTCAGGGATAAAATGACAGCAAAAATACTCGGGGGAGGGAGAGTAAAGAAACAGAAATAGGAGAATTTAGACAGTGCACGTATCATAGGGACTTTTGCCATATCCTTAGATTCAGCTGTCCTCCCTGTTCCTCCTTTTTAAAAAGGATGTGTCAGGAAGGTTGATTTCATTGTCCATAATGGAAGCAGGTGCTTCTTTTGTCTTTCCCACTCCCACTCTAGAGTGGGAGGTACAATCTAACTGTTCAATAAATGTGAAGAGAAATACAGAGGTGTTGACATAACACTTTCCCTCCTTTCCTCCAACCTTCTGCCAAGATTGTGAATGAACAATTTAAACTTCCTTATTCTTTGCTGTATGAAGAGCAGATGAAGTTTCCTATCAAAATTATTTTGAGTCAATATAGTTCAGGTGTGAAATAAATGCAATAAAAAGTGTTCATTATATAATTTTCATGCCAAAATCTGCTCTGTTACACTGGTACAATTCAACTTCAGCGACTTAAAAGGGACTGCCCACGTGTAAATAAAAGCATTGTGTGGCCCATGATATCTACTGCCAAGACTACTAAAATGTGGTTGCCTTGGTGCAATAACGCATCCGAGCATTGTAATGGAGATTTCAGCTCCAGATGCCGTGAAAGAACTAAGAAAACAGTAATAGGAAACAAGACCATTTTTAAAAAAGTGTTGATGGTAAACAAAACATTACCATTTAAACAAAACACAAACAGGGTTAACTTTGAACCTTAGCCTGAAGTCCTTGGGCTTGATTTCCACTGCTTAGCACTCAGTGTAGCTATTTACACCTGTACAAAGAGGGTTTAAAAGACTATTCAGTTAAAATGGTAGCATTTTATACCTGCTTTGTACAGACGGAAATGACTACATAAGGCGCAAGGCTGTGGAGAATCAGCCCCATGTGCTGATCCCAGTTGGAGTACTGACCAGTTAAGGACTGCAATGTTGGGGCATTGCTAGGGTGACCGTACATTCTGGTTCTGGACCATAAATACGACTTTTTGCATTGTTCCGGTTGGTTTACTTAAACTATATTGGCCAGAAGCATGTCTAGCTTCTCTCAAACCTCTCTTCTTTCCTTTCCATTGAGGTCAGACACACCACCCTCCCTATCTCTAAGCTCCTTTTACTTCCTCTTTGATTCTGTGGCCCTTCTTTGAGGGTGCACTGTCTGCAGGATATAGACAATCTGAGGCAGAATTAAAAAAAATAAAATAGCAGGAGGCTGCCTGGCAAGTGCCACATTGGGCCCAACATAGAGACAGCTTCTGGGCTAGACTTCAGTAGAAATGAAAAGGGGAAGCAGTACTGGAATGAGAGCCAGGGACCAGCGAAAGGAGGTTGAATGAAAGTAAATAGGATGATGGTAATATGCACCCATCAATTGCATGTCCTCACCCCAACCAATCCCATGTCACTTACTCCTTTCCATCTAACTACAGTATCTTCTAAGGAGGTGAAGTTACCCATTACTGGAGTATCTGAGCACCTCACAACACTCCTGTAAGGTAGGGAAGTGCAACTTATTCCCATTTTACAGACTGGGAACTGAGGACAGCGGCTAAGTAACTTACCCAAGGTCACACACAGTCTGTAGAGGATCATGGACTTGAATCTACATCTCCTGAGTGCTAGTACCCTGGACCATCATTCCTCTCTTCCTCTAGTCCCCAGTGACAAACACTGTCTGTTATCAATCTCTCTCCCATCCTTGCTCACACAAACAATCCCCCTTTTCACCCACCCTTTCAGCCACAAAAGCCTAACCCATCACCCCCAACTACCAAAACCATTTCCAGTACCTGCCAGCACTGAACCTCCAGGTCAAGGTGTCTCATCCAAATCCTCTCACACCAGTTCCCTGACTCCTGGTGACAACTATAAGAAAGTGGCCCTAGTTTGGGGTTTGAAAATCTGGTCACCCTAGATATAGGTTAACATGATAAAACACATAGGCAAATTCAGTGTAATTCAAAATATTACATTAGAGAAAGAATATCTTTATATTTAAAAAGCTCCCACTAAAACTGTGAAATCCACCTAGGATAAACTGGCACTTAATGTACCTGTAAAACCTTAGCTGACTCATCCAAGAGATGCTCTGTGCTCTCATTTTCAGGATTAAATTTGTTAAGCTGCTGGACCACTATTTCAATATATTTTTCAGGGCCGGCCATCTTCACCGTGCAGAGTCCTATAAATAAAGTAAATCATTAAATTTTCATGGCTCCTTCAATTGCAGCATAATGTATGTTGATAGGCTTGCAGAGACACATGTACTGCAGTACTGTAAATGGGAACATTCAGGTCAAGCCTTCAAAATCCCAGTTGCCCAACCAGAAGGGCTAAGAGAAGGAATGAGCAGACGCTATAAACATCAATAAAGTAAATGACAAATGATGAGGCCTCTTTTATTCTGACAATATCTCTTTAATGATCATTAGGATAACATTTTCAACTAATTTCAGTACCAGGTTATTGGGTGAAGTATATCTAAAACTTATTTTGGAGAGAAACAGTAACTCTAGCATGCATACTTTATGGGCCAATTTCTGCCCTAATTTAACCCACAGAACTTTCCTATTGAGACGTAACTGAAGATAAAACTTTAGTCTTAAATCCAGTCTTAGGGAAACAAGTCAAGATTGCACATTACCCCCTTACTCTGTTCCCTTTCCCTCCTGTCGCTTTGTCTGCTGACATCCCTCATTGTGCTATGTATTACTCATATAAGCAACAATTTGTGGAACTGGCTCCCTAGATTTAAAAGAAGTCTCTGTCCTGAGAACATTTTTCTGTACATCACCATGCCTGTTTACATTGCCAGGTAAACATAAATAATAATGTTCGGTGAGTAAAGTCATTATCTTAGTCCAGCCATGCGAACCAAAATTATCACCAATTTAATTTTTTCATAGTGAAAATAAAATGTTAAACCCTCCAAAATCTTGTATTTAACATGTTATCATACACTTTTGTTAAAAAAGAATGCTTGATCAAGATTCTAAAAGGCTGTTAGAATACTTCCTAATACAAAGTTTCTGTACCTTGCCTCCCAGCACTACTGCGTTTCACTCAAATTGCCATAACATGTTTAAATACTAACTTCAAACTGTTGAAAGGAAAATGAGTTTGTGTGATTATGTTTAATATGGGCATATAACTAATGGATCTGATCAAAACACAACTGCTAACTAGTAAAATTTCTGAGCAGTTTTATTATTATATAAATGTTATAAAGCTACATCGTGTCTTTAAGGGACAGCCTAGGCGTGAGTGGTGCCACAGAATCATACTGCCACAGAAAAAGCATTCTGCTTCAGGGAAAACACCGCCCAGAACCATCCAATGTGCAAGAGGAGAACATTCGCTTCTATATCCTTTTATGGGGTATAGTTTACTCCACCCAAGAATGCCAAAATTCTTTCAGGCTCTAAAGATTTAGATAAGGGTGCATGGTGGGATAAGTATCTCTGTGGTTATTCAGACTGCCCTAAGGCTTCCAATCCAACTCTCACTGAAGTCAAAGGGAGTCTTTCCATCTGCTGTAATGGGAATTGGTTGGGGCCCTCACCCTCTGAACATCCTGAGCTTCACACATCCCCAGTAAAAAAAAAAAAAAAAAAAAAAAAATAGTTAAATGAAAACCAAGGTGTTTGAAGCTCTATAATTAACAGTCAGAACTCCTGATACAGGTACTATGTAAAAGAAAAAATTTCTTAGCAGCAGCAGTTCAGTGAGTGACTATATTTAAACAGATTGACTTTAACAGGTTTTATTTTTAAAAATGATTATCAAATTTATTCTTGATGCTGGCTTCAGTCAAATAAAACAGAACCAAATTCACATAAGGTGGAAGGGCACTAAAAATCAGGAGTAAAAACCACAAGCTGGTGCCTCGGCATCCTTCTGTTTGCAAAGTATAATAGGAGATTATATTTTCTAATCCTGAGCTATTAAAAAGTTTTCAGTGTCAACAGACATTTTACCCTTCACTACCATATTCAGAATTTCAATTAATAGCCTTAAAAGGTTGCAACCCCATTTACGTCAGTGGAACTACAGCACCTTCGTAAATCAGGACCGAATAAGGTTTTTGTGAAATTCAATGAGATTGAGTAGGTGCTGCTCAAAACGACCCAGATGCTTTTCTCATCTATGTGGCACAGAAGGAAACAAAACCATGGAAACTGCAAAGAATGTGGGGTAAAAAGTTCCACAGAAGGGAAATATGGCTACACCAGAGCATCCCCACTTACCATATAACTTTCTGCACCCCTAACATTTAATCATACCACCTTATGGCCATAATCAACTGGAGTCCGGGTACAACTTCTCTTTCTAGCATGCTTTTGTCTTAGGGCAGCATAACTTTAGATGGAAAAGGGTGTGTGTGTGTGTGTGTGTTTTGGTTTTTTTTAAACCACACAAGTGGTATGGATGTACAATAGCAGTTATTCTAATGCGTGCTGACTGGTTAAAGGACCAGATCCTACATTTGATATTTTCCTACATATCCTAC
The DNA here is from genome assembly GCF_013100865.1 of Trachemys scripta elegans. Taxonomy (NCBI): domain Eukaryota; kingdom Metazoa; phylum Chordata; order Testudines; family Emydidae; genus Trachemys; species Trachemys scripta. The sequence continues at coordinate 120,908,256 of NC_048302.1, forward strand.
CATGAATATATTTCAACGTGTGTAGTTGCATGCTCTGTAATATGCATAGTAAAAATACTTTGCCCTTATATAGCGTTTTTGTATCTGATGATCTCACAGTGCCTTTCACAGCTATTAATCCTTACACAACAACCCTCAGGCAAGTCAATTTTATTATCCTCATTTTACAGATAGGTAAATGAAGGGACAGAGTGATTAAGAGTGGTTGTCCAGGGTCACCACAATCAGTGGCACAATTAGGAATAAAGGTCAGCAGTCCTACCTCTCAATATTCTGCTCTAAAAAAAAGACACACACTGTCAAAATATTATAGTCTGTTTTTTTTTTCTATTATATTTATAGAATTCTAGTGGCTGACTAGATGTTTGGTTAAACTGTACCGCGAACTTTTTTTTTTCCCCCTTCAGTGATGCACATGATCACACATGATTCACCATTTTTGTCTTATCTCTGTTGTGTCTGTCAAAAGTATACATTTATGGTCATGTATGTAACAGATGCTGTTTGTCTGTGTAAGCCATGTCTACTCGGTGTGGCTAGGCCAACTAGTCTGATGAACCTGCTACAGCCTTGGCTAAGAGAGTTGAATTTTTTAGCTTAGGTGGTAAAGCTTCAAGTATTAAGATCCAGAGGTCCCTCCCAGCTTTGATCCCTGCTGCCAATGACCCACCCAGGGGCACTGGCATTACAACTGGTGGCCTCTATAGTGAACTGAACTGGTGAGCCTCTGAAGCGCATAACATGCTTGCCTGGCCAGGGAGAGTATGTAAGCTATTATGCCTACTTGGTGTGGCACTTTGTGCCTATCTGGTGGTGGCTAGGCCAACTAGACATCTGAGCTTTGTACAGCCACAGCTAAGAGAATAGGCTACTTTAGATCAGGCAGCAGAGGATCATTTATTAAGCTCCAGATGTCCCAAGTTTGATCTCTACTGCTGACAATGCACCCTGGGGTGTAAGCAATTATAACTGCTTTGCCCAGTGATGTCCATTATAGCAGTGGTACTCAACCTGGGGTCTGCGGACCCTGGGGGCCTGCAGACTATATATAAGAGATCCGTGAAAGGTTGTTGTTTCCATAAAATAGTGGCTTTTAACCCCTGGGAGTCTACATACTATTTCCAAATGGGTCTATACCGCCATTCAAAAAGTTTTAGGGGTCTGCAAATGAAAAGAGATAGAGAACCACTGCACTATAGAATGCTTACATGCTAAACAACCCCAGAGAATAATAGTGTTTCATGTATTTTATAGTGTGGAAGCTACGTTAGTCCCCGGATCTGAGACACAAGATAGGTGAAATAATATCTTTTACTGATGGTGGAAGGAATAAGAGGTCTGTGTAGCTCAAAAGCTCGTACTGCCCATCAACAGAAGCTGGTCCAATAAAATATCTCATGTATTTTTAGTACTTTTCATCCTGAAGGATCCTAAAGTGCTTCAGAAACATGCCTGTGGCTATCTTCCTGTCTGTCAATGTTACGCTTGTGGAGTAATTGAAGTACAATTTACTTGTCCTATTTTAGTAATTGTATATTGACAGATTAGTTAAAATAACTGCATGTATGTAACACCTCTTCTCTACCCTCTGTTTGTTTGTTTGTTGATCTCTCAGCTCCCATGATAGAGACCACGTTTGGAAAGTGCCCTGTACATAGTGAGTGTGACCAGACAGAAATAAGGATGACAAGCAGCTACCTCTGAAGTGGTAGGGGAGACCACCAGCAAGCCTAATAAGCTCCACAGCAGAGTGGGAGAGGGAAATTTTTAGCAAAGGATACTGGGGCAATTCTCTGGTCTTCTAACAAATAAATAAACTAAAGGATGTTTTACTTTAATTTCTGCACAGGGAGGGTGGACACAACTGGGCTTTTAACGTTTCATCACTGTTTAATTTGCAATGAAAGAGGTGGTGGGGCTCTAGGTGGTTTTTTTTGGCAGCGAGCCTCAGAGGGGATGGATGGGGCGAGCCCTAAATCGGGGTCCCCCTCGGGCGGGCGAAGGACCGTGGCGGGACATTTGTATTTGAAGGTGAAGGCTTTGAATCCCTGGGCCAGTAGTAAGGGTCAGAGCAAGTCCCAGCCCCCGCTCCCACTCCCACTCACCGCTATGGGAGCCGCAGCAGAATCAGCAGAGTCAACCTGCCGCGGAAACTACTTGGTTCTCTATAGCTAATGCCCGCAGCGTGGGGGCGCGGAGACTTCTGGGATTTGTAGTCGACTCAGCCGTCCTCATTCGTGTATTCGAATGGTCCAGGGAGGAGTAAAAAACTACAAAACGAAAAGCAAGATGGCGGCGAATGTTTACCTACCGTTGCCTAGCAACTGGTGGTCAGGGGGACTCCAGCTGGTGGATTTTTTTAGCCCCAGAAACTGCCTGAAATCCAATTAACCGGGTTGACTATACTAATTATTTACTTAATATCATTAAGTGGACGCGTTAATTATTGCCCCGCGACAAGACTACAAGTACCAGCATACAACTCGCCACCCGTATTTTCAGTGGTCCCTTGAGCTATTGGGTCGTGGCATGCTGGGAGTTGTAGTCCTCCCCTTCTAAGCTTGCTGAGGGATCCATGTTACGCAAATGAGCAGCCGAGAGGGAGGAGTGAGCGGGGAGGGGCCCCCTCGCGGCCGCCTTCCAATTGGTCTAAGAGTAGAGAGAGCTGGCCAGAGGCAGTGCACGGGGCTTGAGCGGGTCCGCCTGTGCGCATGCGCTCGGTGAGCGCTGCTGCTGGGAGCTGGTGGCGGCGGTGGAATGTTTTGGGGGCTGTCAATGAAGAGAGGCGCTGCTGCTGCTGCTGGCCGGTGCCTGGGCAGGTCAGCCTGAGGGGGCCCTGCGGCTACTCCTCCGCGGCAGGGCAGAGCCTCCCTCGCGGCTCCTAGCCTGACTGGGGCTTGCGTGGCCGGGTTTGCCAGCCCCGCAGAGCAGCCGGAGGAGGGGACGGGGTTTCGGCGGGTCCCCCCAGCAGCCGCCTGGGGTGCCGGGGGGAGAGGGATCCGTAGCCCCCCCTCCACAAGCAGCCGGGGCGGGAAGCGGCCCGACAGGCGGAGGCAGCAGCTGGGGTGATGATGAACAGGTTCAGAAAGTGGCTCTACAAGCCCAAGGTAAGTTGAGGGCAGGCTGCATCTCCGGCGCGCCGCCGGCCGGGAGCAGCGGCTCTGGTTTGGGGATGCCCATTACGTGTCAGCCCTTCCTGCACGCCGGAGGGCGAGGGAGCCCCCGGTGCCTGGCTGCGCGGGGCCGGTCCCGGGGACAGGCGCCGGAAGCGCCGACCGAGGTGCCTTGTAGGATCCCCCGTGTGAGCGGAGTCCTTGGAGGGAGCCCCCTGCACGGCCTGCCTGGTGGGGGGCACCTGCCCCGCTGTGCCCATCCCGTTCCCCTACGAGCTGCTGTGGGCAGAGGAGGGGGCATGTTATTGTCTAGGTGTTGCCGGGCAGCCTGCTGAGAGCCCCTCGCGGGGGTGGTGCAGCGCCAGGGAAGGGGTCCGAGGAGGGGGTCTGGCAGTGCCTCCCTTTGGGGGTTGGGGGGTACTTCCAGGGGCTCACCTGGACGGTGTGTGGAGCTCAGTAGCGATTTCGGCAACCCGCCGCCCCCCGCAACCTTGCTTATCTCTCACCGGCATCCCGTGATTTGCTGTATCTTTAACTTACAACCCATTAGATCCTTGGCAGTTGAAGAATATGCGGTTTTTTTTAATTATAAGGTAGACCCAGTTTTAAAAGGGAGGCAGCCGAGATCTATAGAGAAATAGGATTTTGTTTTATTTGTGCTGCTGATAATGATCCACTGTGGTTTCAGAGGCAGATAATCAGAGACCGCAAAAGGGTGCTAGGATTTGCAAGGCACCTGCATTCGAGTGAGTGGTTTCTCAGCGCGTCGGGAGAGCCCTTCAGGCAGCTTATCTGTTCAGGGAGGCGGGATGACAAAGCAGAGCATGTGCTTTATTGTTGTTTGGACCTGACAACAAAAGAGGACGAGGGGGAGGCTTTCTGATGCTGTTCTTGGGGGATAGTTGTCTCATTGGAGGTTCCTTACTGTGTTTGGCTTCCTATGATGATGCAGAGCTGGTTTAGCTGTGTGAGACTGCTATTCTGCCAGTGTAATCTTCACAGTTACTAGGCAGTCCTTTATTCCCTTTGGACTTTTAGTTTCAATTAAACTCATGTAACAGCTGTTTACTGTGTTGTTGCATACAATGTACTCCCAATTTGGAGAGAGATTAGAACCTTCACATTGTCAAATGTTGCTAATTCTATATTTTAATGGAATACTAAATATATATAAAGTGAGAACTTTTAAGTAAAGATTTTGTTACATTGTGATTTTTGTAGATGGAAGTCTTCTGGTCTTGTTTTGCCCCAAAATTAATTTATTAAAACATAATAAAGCAAGATTTGTAAAACAGTTTACACCAGAATTATCAGAAGCTTCTGGGACAGGTAAAGTAATGCTAGGAGTGCAATATTCTCTTCTGTATGATGTTCTTGTCCTAAACAAAAGGATGTTAATATTTCTGAACAGCTATTGTATTTTACTGATGTCTAGGTGATGAATGGAACACCCTGATACTGTAGTTGTGTTTTGTTATAAAGTACCTAATTTAACTCTTGTAAATGTCACTATATTTTTTGTTAAGTTTTAATTTTAATATAATATAAAGTCTCATATTAAATCTTTCAAACATGGTTGCTACTTTAATCCAAATACTAAGAACCAGTCTTTTTGTCGTTTTATTATATATTGGGACGATGCTACAAATACTAGTTTAGGTGATGCTGGTTTTGTAAAATTTCATATATAATTTTAATCCTGATTAATATTTATTTGTTAATTTTTTTTAAAAGGGATATTTTTTTAACCTAGGGAAATCGGAGACAGAGGTGGAATGTTCTTTCAGTTGTTTACTTTATAAACTTGATAGCACTTTGTATTTAGTCACCTTCATGGTTTCCCCTCCATAGACAGCTTGTTCTTTGTGCACACCTTTTACCCAGCAGCAGGGGAGGGAGAAGCCATTTAAAATAAACAGGAAAACATCTTTGCAGAACCACAAATTTAGTAGGAGAAGTCACTGGTAAATGCAGTAACTGATGCTACTTCCTTTTTGAAACTGATTAGATTTTTAAAGTGATAGTGTTCCTTCTAATAGAGAATTCTAGATATGGTGAAACTGATTTACTGTTATCAATAGTACATGCTTGAATACTACTACTGTTTAACTTCATTTTATAGCAAAGGAAATTCTCAAACCTGTGGTGGAAGAGTATTGATCCTCATAAAATCAGTACTGACATTTCAAATAGAACAATTCTCATTATGTTTTAAAAAGAGCAATTACATCACTTAAAAAAAAAAAAGTCTCCCCACCCCCCCCCCCATTAAAGTATCACTTTTGTTCATATATGATTTGTTTGCAAGGATGAAAGTAAGTTCTTGTTTCAAACAATTGTTTGTTATTCTTTTCACACTAGTGTAATTTATGTTCAGAATCGGTATTGTTCACTGTAATTGGTAATTGTGTATTCTTCCAGAAACAGCCACTCCTGCAATAAATATTGGTTAAAACATTTGTTACTGTAGAATATTTCTTGACATAACACAATAGAACCAAATACACACAGACTTGATTTCTAACTCAAACTTGTTATTTAAGATGGGAATTTAAGATTAGGGATGCCTGGCACTTTGTCCATGCCTTCCCATGCTAGCTGCTTTCCCCTTCTATCAACTGGTTGGGAGTGTCCCAGGATCCCCATAGTAGGTTGGTCTGTCCCACAGTTCATTTTTATATAATTTAGCACCCATATCATGGTGATCTTTGGGGGGTGGGATTGCAAATCCAGCACTGTCTGTCTATTCCTTTTCCATATGTGTGCCAGAGATATGAGGCATTCTTACTCTTCTCAACTTCAGCCTGCTGCCACCAGCTCCCTCTTCAGTCCTAAAGCTCCTAAAATCTTAGAACTTGGATCTTTGCATAGCAATACATTTTGCTGACAGTACTCTTTTTGGCAATTCTGTTAGTAGCCTTTTAGAATTAATTAACTTAATGATCTGGAGGATGGCGTGAACTGCACCCTCAGCAGGTTTGAAGATGACACTAAACTGGGAGGAGTGGTAGATACGCTGGAGGGTAGGGATAGGATACAGAGGGACCTAGACAAATTAGAGGATTGGGCCAAAAGAAATCTGATGAGGTTCAACAAAGACAAGTGCAGAGTCCTGCACTTAGGACAGAAGGATCCCATGCACTGCTACAGACTAGGGACCAAATGGCTAGGCAGCAGTTCTGCAGAAAAGGACTTAGGGGTTACAGTGGACGAGAATCTGGATATGAGTCAACAGTATGACCTTGTTGCCAAGAAGGCTAACGGCATTTTGGGCTGTATAAGTAGGGACATTGCCAGCTGATCGAGGGACATGATCATTCCCCTCTATTCAACACTGGTGAGGCCTCATCTGGAGCCCAGTTTTGGGCCCCACACTACAAGAAGGATGTGGAAAAATTGGAAAGAGTCCAGCGGAGGGCAACAAAAATGATTAGGGGGCTGGAGCATGATTTCTGAGGAGAGGCTGAGGGAACTGGGATTGTTTAGTCTGCAGAAGAGAAAAATAAGGGGGGATTTGTTAGCTGCTTTCAACTACCTGAAAGGGGGTTCCAAAGAGGATGGATCTAGACCGTTCTCAGTGGTACCAGATGACAGAACAGGGAGTAATGGTCTCAAGTTGCAGTGGGGGAGGTTTAGGTTGGATATTAGGAAAACCTTTTTCACTAGGAGGGTGGTGAAGCACTGGAATGGGTTACCTAGGGAGGTGGTGGAATCTCCTTCCTTAGAAGTTTTTAAGGTCAGGCTTGACAAAGCCCTGGCTGGGATGATTTAGTTGGGGATTGGTCCTGCTGTGAGCAGGGGGTTGGACTTGATGGCCTCCAGAGGTCCCTTCCAACCCTGATATTCTATGAACTTAAGTGTTCAATTCCCCCCCCCCTTTTTTTGGGGTAGTGGTAGAATGCAGGGTACTGAGTTTAGACAATCTCTCATCTTTCAAACCTGGATTCCTAATACTATTCATATACGTTCATTAATGGATATGGCTTAGGATAAATACCAGTAGACATTTGTCCATCTCATAAAACTAATACACAACGTAGTTTTAATTCAGCACTCATTCTGTAAAAGAGAAGCCAGGGAATAGGGTTGCATGAGTATTGCACATCACGAATGAGGTGAATGTATTAAGCTATATGGACAAATTAAGTGTAGAACCAGCCTTTACTATACTTGCCTCTAGCTAGTGCTATCATCTATTCCCCCCCCCCATCCGGATGCAAACTTTACTCAATTGACTATAAGAACATTATTTTAATTTTTTTTTTTATAAAAGAGATGCAGAAAACAGTAAGTGCATACAAACTAAATTAAAAATAAATTAGAGTTTTTTACTTAGATGGTGAAAATATCTTTGGAAACATCCAACTACTGTGTGCTGTAGATTTAAGGAGTATTTAAGTGGTTTAAACAAATTATATTTGAACTGCATACAGTATTTACCAACTTTCAGAAACTATTTCTCACAAGGTTGAAATCAAAGTTCTTATATTAAGAGACCCAGGCAACTAAATGTGGTGGTGTTAGTAGATTTTCACCTATTAAACTAATTGAGATAGTCATCGCTCCCCCCCGAAGAGAGACCAAATTTGGAGAATCTGGGTGGCATAAAAGTAGAGTGCTGCTTCCTTATTGTGCATCTCCCTCGCCTGGACCCTGTAGAAATAGCTCTGTGAGGGGACAAAGCAATGGGTTAGCTGCTCTTCGTGGGATCTTTCTCTGCCACTCATCTATGTGGCGATCCCCCAACTGAGCTAATGCTAAGTGGATTAGAAATATGCAGCCTCTTTTGAGAACTGTCTCTTCGAAGGGTGTGAACTCCTTGGCAGTTTCAAAGAGCAGACTGTTCCTGGCAGAGTAATAGTGTTGAAGTGTTTAAAGTTTCCTTGACACTTGTACAAGATAGTCAACTATGTAGAGCAGAGACCCCATCTAAATAGAAAATATAAATTGGATGTAAAGAGGAGGAAGAAGACCTAAACAAAGATTCTAGTTTAGGTTTTTTTTTTTTTTTTTTTTTTTCTGGTTGGTAGTTAAGTTTCTAGGTTTGAGACTGTATTTTTAGTGATGGGTTAGTACTTGTGGATATGAAGGAAGAACTCAATTTTCAGCGGGGAACTGATAGAGAAGTTAGGCATCTGACATGCCTCAAAATCCCTATCTCAGTGTAACTCTTCTGCCTGTCTGAGTTGGCAGCAACAAGGGCCGGGTTCAGTATCTAGGGGTTCTGTTTCAATAACACAATGCAAAACCTGCCCGAGCCCCCACCCAGTGACCTGGGACAATTACATGCCACCCCCCGGGCACCTCTAAGAGGCAATAGTTCCCCTCTTGCAAGCACAGAGTCTGAGTGTAGCAAAATCCTTTTAATAAGGGAGGGAAACAATGCGGCATTATGTTGGGGAAACACCACAAACAGGATTCAATCTTAAGGCCAACACCCCAAAAGTCTTTGTCTCTGTTCAGTGCAGCCCCAAAGTTCAAAAGTTTATCTGCAGAGTTCTACCTCCCAGCTCTGGGGGGGGGGAGGGGGAGGGAGGCAGCAGTGTTAAGGGGCACCTTACGTGGTCTGAGGCCGACTGCCCCGCCTCTCCATGGGGTTCTGCTGCAGCCACTCTGCTCCACCAGCCATCCCGAGAGCTGCTCCAGTTGTCCCGCAAACTGCTCTGCTCTGCCAGCCATTCTACTCCACCAGCTGTCCCACAAGCCGCTCCAGTCGTCCCACAAACTTCTCTGCTCCGTCAGTTGCTCAGCAACATAGCTTCAGGCCCCCCCCGACAGCACTCAGTGATTTCAGCTTGTAGTAGGGGAGCCTCAGTGCTGGTGCACTATTGGCCCAAAGTGAATTCAGCTCAGCAGCCTGTAACTAGACTTCTAATGGAATTAAAATCACCTCTGATATTCCACAGTAGAGAGAAGGAGGTGCAATTGGTATTTCAGGCCATGAAAAGGGGGCCCATACTATCAGGTACAAATACTTGTCCCCAATCTCTCAATTCACTAGGTTTTGGAACCCATGTCCCTTGTCTAGCGAGTCCTACTTAGTTGATGGCGAGTCCCTCTGTCATAAAACAGTTTCATTGTCCTTGATTCACATAATCGGGATAACACTATTCTTCCTGCCCCAATAACAGAGAAACTGGGGATTCCACAGCAGCCAAAGTGACCATTTGGGCTGCTGTGGGCTCATTCTAGGCAGGGTGGGTGTGCCTATTCAAACAAGATCAGCCCCTGAAGTTCTTTTCCACAGCTCACCACAATTCACCACCAGATGTCAGGGTAGAGCTCATCCTGACTCTGCTTACACCAGCATAGAGGACACTGGAAGAGAGAGGGAAGAAAAGTAGGAGAAAAACATGAAAGGAGGGATAGTACTGCTGACTTCAGGAATTTGAAATTGTGAGATGGGCTCCAAAAATTGTGAGATTTAAAAAAAGAAAAAATGACTGCATTTTTATTTGTCTTCTGGTCTTTGAGCTTTTAGGGTTCATGTTTTAAAGCCTTTTTTACAACCATGAAGGCCAGAAACTTAAAAACAAAAACAAAAAGAAAATTGAGATTCTTGCATAATCGCTTGATTATGGGTGCTGGGTCTTTAAGAAAATCAGTCAGTATTATAAGAATTGCAAACGTGGGAAGCATTGGGCAGAATTCATTGGGGTACTGGGAAGGGGCAGTAGGAAGAAACGGACATAGATATAGGGGAGATAGAAAATGGTTGCTGTTTGTATTACTGTAGTCCCCAGAGGCCACAACCAAGATTTGGGCCCCCACTGTATAGACACATAATAAGAGATACTCCCGTCCCCCAAGACATTACAAGTATAAATAGACAAGACGGACAAAGAGTGAGAGGAGAAACAGAGGCACAGAAAAATGAAGTGACTTGCCCAAGGTCACAAGCAAGTCAGTGACAGAACCCAGAATAAGACCTGGACCCTCAAGCAGAGTCTTGTCCACTGCCCTTCCAATCATGCTGATTATGGAAGGGGAAGGTTAAGAGACCTGAATTTGATGCAAGTGGCAGAAGAAGGCAGAGAACGGGTCAAAAAGCATAGTGAAATGGTTTGAGTAGCTAGTGAGGAAGATGATTTTTAGCTGCTGTAGTAAATGGACTGGAGAGGAGTGAGATGAGATGCAGTTTTCAGTTCCTTATGGTACAGTAACCATTGTTTTAAATACCATAAATTGTTTCCTAGTTGCTAGTTTCCTGTAGGTCTTATTTGCCCTTTCTGGGACTCCAGATTTGATATGTCAAGGCAGATTTTGTTTTGAGTGTTTTCCCTTCTTCTGGAAGCAAATGCAGACGGGTTTCAAGCAATTGTATTCTTGAATTGCTGCATGTTGATAGGACAATAGCTATTCTGTTTGATCTCTTATGTGTTCGAGGCTTCCAGCATTTGCTGCTGCCTCTTTTAAAAAGTGGTGGCTTCTTTTAGATGAGAGGGTTTCTTACCTGTGACTGAAATGTGTGTATACACATGTACTGTGTGTACACATACATAATGAAAAAATATTTATCAGTTCAGTTCACTTCTTATCTTGTACCTTTTACTGACAGAACATTCCACATGTGTTAGGTCAGAGGCTATTTCACAAGTGGTATCAAGAGGTTAGTAGAAAGTTGGGCCTTTAAAGAGTTTTTTGTAGTTTCAAAACTAGCTTTAAATCAGTTATGATATCAAAAGCATTCAGAAAAAATTAAGTTAAAGGTGAACTGGAAATTAATCACTTATTCTTTTGTATAGCTATAGTTGTTGTTTAAGACTTGGGAACAATTTAAAAAAGTGAAAGTGAAATACTGATGCTAAGCCTGCAAATAGGAGCAGATAAGATAATTGTTAATATATTAATCTTATATTGTTAGATTTAAAATAGGGCATTAAGTTAATTTATTCAGTAGATAAATATTTAGAAATGGGTGTAAGCAAGAAGGACCATATGAGGAATGTGGAGATATACTCAAAATAACATCCATAAACAAAAAAATGAGGGAGTACAGACTGAGATGGTTTGGTCATGTACAGGGCAGGTCTGACAACTCTATGGATAAGAGAGTCCAACAGAACAAGATTAAAGGGAAAAAGACAGCAGCTAAAGTGGTGGAATATCATAAAGGAAGATATGTTAGCATGTAGCGTGTTTGAGGACATTGGATTGAACAGATCATTTTGGAGGGAGAAATCTCATAGAACAAACTCCATTTGATGAGCTTAATGCCAGGAGGGGGAATAAGAACAGAACTTCTAAACGTTTTTTCTTCATGTGACAATAGAATTTTTTAGCTTGTCATAGGTGGAAATTTTCATGTAAAACCTGTCTTTGACAATAATAATTATTAATAATTTGGTTCAATTTTGGCAAATTTTGATTAAAAAGAAAAGTTTCTGGAATACAAAATATTTTGTTTCAGTATTTCCAAAACAAAATATTTTGATCATCTTCTTCTTCAGGAAAATGTTTTATTTTTCAATTTCCCTGAATCTTATTTAAACAAACAGAGAGACACTGAAAGTGAAACAAAACATTAAGTTTGAGTCAAACCAAGCATAGTTTTACTCATAATGCTTTTTTTTTTTTTTTTTTGGTGCTCTTTCAGTTCAGCTAGTGAACAGAAAAATCAGTTGCATAGCTCTTATGACAAATTATGGCAAGTTCAGAGTTGAAAGCTTGGAATGTTCAGTAAGGGCGCAATCTGATTGAAAATGAGGTAAAAACATATAATACAAGTTTATGTGGACTCTTAGGTAATCTCTCTTTTCCCTTTAAAAGATGTCACCTGAACAGTTTCCCCTAGGCCATAGGATGAGTAAATAAAACTTTTGTAATTAAGTGTGATCATGAAAAGAAATTTTGTGATCATGAAGAAATTTGTTTTAGATAATCATGAAATTGGCCGAATAAAATGACTAAAGAAACTAAACTTTTCAAAGAATATCTTTCACTTAGAATAGTACAACCAATTTACATAAATTTACATAACTACCTGTGAAGAAGAAAGCATCGTATGTAAAATTATGGGTTTAGGAATGTTCAGCCAGTTCAGCCATCTGATTTATAATGTGCATTTTAAAGGAAGAATTGAGACTGGAGCCAAGCTCAGAGCAGAATAGCTGTTTGGTTGAGAAATCCTGAGTAACTGAATTAATCTTCAGTTTGGACAAAAACCACCTATTCTATGCTAGAGCTCTGATGTGCTAGAGCTACAGATTTGTCAACTATAGATAGTCAACTGTACTGCAATCATCCAAACCTACCTTGCCTCAAAAACAAACAAAAGAATCCAACCAAATAACATGGCTAACCATATCGAACTAACGAAAGTTCAAGCAGCAGGTATTGTGGTTGACTTGAGAGTCAAAGCATCTACTCATAACTAACCAGTGGTCTGGTCTTCCAAAAACATCAGTGAAAGCCATATTTCACCCATCTGTTCTAGTCTCTCTCTCTTTCACTGTCTGTTTTTTAAAAACAGGATAAGTGAATGCCCGTCACATCAAAACTAAAAGTAAAATTAACCTTTTCCTTCTCATAAAAAAAGTTCTAAAAATAAACTCAAATATTTTAACTCAGAAAAGAAATTCTAATAAAGTTTGACTGTCTGTTTTGCAGAATGACTCAACTATGGTTTCAGTATAAATGCTTGTTTTTGATTTCTTGTTCTTGTTTGTAACCAAGATAATATGCAAACGTGACTGGGAAACAAACCTGTTGTCCCTTCTTCGGTAGTGCAGAGTGTTCACTGATCTGCTTCTTGTGTTTTTGCAATTGGGTGTTTTGGGGAAGAATTTTCTGTTGACTTCTAAGGTGCCATATTCTGTTTGCCCCCAAAAAAGTTCATGGTCACAGGTACAGTACCAGTACAAAATTCACCATTATGTGTTTGCAAAAACAACACCTTTAGAGCAGGAGTCGGCAACCTTTCAGAATTGGTGTGCCGAGTCTTCATTTATTCACTCTAATTTAAGGTTTTGTGTACTAGTAATACATTTTAACGTTTTTAGAAGGTCTCTTTCTATAAATCTGTAATATATAACGAAACTATTGTTGTATGTAAAGTAAATAAGTTTTTAAAATGTTTAAGAAGCTTAATTTAAAATTAAATTAAAATGCAGAGCCACCAGGACCTGGGCAGTGTAAGTGCCACTGAAAATCAGCTCGCATGCCGCAGGTTGCCTACCCCTGCCTTAGAGACTAACAAATGTATTTGGGCATATGCTTTCATGGGTATAAAATGGCTACCCCTCTGAATTTGGTATTCAAAGACTGAGAATGAAGTTCCACAATTATTAGACTCAAACTAGAAATACTGCTAATGGAATGTGGCTCTCAATCTTTTATTTTTGTGTTACATCTTTGAATGAATGTAGTGTTTGTGAACAGTGCCAGAGTGACGTCCCTGGACAATAAAGTCTACTTATCTGCAGATCTGGTACAGCCTGGGTCTATCAACGTGCTTCAGCTACATCTGGTCAGAAAATGGAACTTTGTCCTTTAGGAAATTCTGACACTGACATTTTGTTTTTGATTTTTAGCCCCAATTTGGGACGAATCTCAAAATATTTTGTTTCAATTCCGAAACATTGAAACCACATATAAAAAAATAACCCTTTTTGGTAATGTCAGCATTATAATACTAAAGTGTAAGTATAACAGATGAAACAAAGTCAGAATGTAACAATAGAATGCATACTTCATTTCAATTTTGAATAGTCTAAAAAATGTTTCCATCAAATTTTGTTGAAATTGACACATTACCACAAAAATCTAGATTTTGATGAAACAGCATTTTCCTATGTGAAAAATGTGTTATTAAATTTTTGACCAGCTTTATCTTAAACTCTATTCTGGAGGGTCTACCTATGGGATTAGAGGATAACAAAATCTGTGGTCTCTGCTAATCCTTTGAACTATCCTGTCACCTTTCTTCTGGTATATTCTGAAGTTGTACTGTATATATTTATTTGGTAGAACTCTCAGATGGCTTTTAGATTCTGATTCCATGGGACTTAACAGGTTAAAATTAATTTCCCCCTTGAACAGCATAAGAGACACATCAGCAAAAATGTCTGGTCTGGAAGTGTACACTTTTTTTTTGAAGACCAAGGGTCAGTGTATAGTTTCAACAATCACATTCTGTTAGATTCCTCTGGGACCATTTGAATTGTAATTGTAGAGCAGGAATTTTAGAAGCCTCTGCTTATAATAGAGGGAAATAGCCTATGGAATATAAGTAGATTAGATTAGTTTTAAAAAATTTGACATAAGTTGTGGAAATTTCAGATACATGAATAACGTAGCTGAAGTCGACATACTTAAATCTACTCACCGTGGTGTCTTCACTGTGGTGAGTTGACTGCTGATGCTCCCGCATCGGCTCTGCCTGCAACTCTCACTCTGGTGGAGTTCCAGAGTCGATGGGAGAGCGCTTGGCAGTCGATTTATCGCGTTTATACTAGATGTGATAAATCAACCCCCGCTGGATTGATCGCTGCCTGTCGATCCAGTGGGTAATGTAGACAAGCCCCTAGACTAACCTGCTTAGTTCTGGGGTTAGTAGGTGCTGAGAACACTTCAAGTCCCAGTTTCTAGTAAATCACAGAGAATCTATTGCTTGTGTAAAAAATAAAAGCAGCAGAGCCTGATGCACACAGGATCTTTGAGATAAAAATGATTCTTCATGAATCATTGATAGTGGTTTTGTAGGTCTTCCAAGGTGATAAGAAATCTTCTCACATTCCACCCCTGGTGGAAGGGGGCTAGAATGAATACAACTGCACTTGAAGTATTGAAATGATTAGCTGAGCAGTATTCCAGGACTTTTTTAATTGTTGTATTTACTTTATCAACTGATTTGTTATGTTTACAATTAGTATTCTGTTTTGTGTGTAGATGCTGTATAACACAGATTAACAGTGGCAGTAAGAGTTGATTCTAGTGTGCATGTTGTGTGTAATACACAAGAACAGATGATGCACCAGTAAGGATGTGCAGTTAAAATAAAATGCTGGTAAATTCAAAAGGTCCTATATAATTAATCATAATTCTCCATAGTGCCTTTAATCCAAGATCCTAGATCATTTTACAAGCACTTAATGCATTTAGCCGCACAGCAGGTAAGTGTTTCTCCAAAAAAAAAAAAGTAGTGTTACCTTAAGTAGGATGGTAAAATTGAGCAACAGAGGCATAGAGAGCTTAACTGGCATGCCAAGGTCATAAATGAAGGATTTAGCAGAAATGGTAATATTATCAACCCATGTTTCTCATTCCCAGTCCTGTGCCATAACTGCCACACTGTCCTTCTCCTTTAGCAAAGTTAATTTGAAAATGTTTAAACACATATATTTTCTGTTCCTGTTTTTGCTGTGAAATGTTAGTTTAATATTTAATGGTTTTATATTTAACAAAATAAAAACCCTATGCTATACATGTGTCAAGAAAAACTAATAGATAATAGACATACAAGCAACAAGTCCAGGTTAAAGTTTTTGCTGGAACTCTTGCTTTTCCTTACTTGTTTTAATTTTAACTGTGCAACTTTAACATTGTACTAATCTAGCATTTTGCTTTTAATTTCCTCCATGGTAAAAGGAGGAGGAAAGTTGCTTGTCTTTATTAATATTAAATTATTCCAGTTAGTTTGAAGTTTGCACCACATTAATAATTTTAAATAATCTCATTAAATCTTATTAGCACATTTTTAGGGGTGCTTTTACAAATTCTGTGATCCATATGGCTTCCCCATGCCAGAGTGGTTTGTGTGTGTGTGTGTGTGTGTATGTGTATATATATATATATATTTTTTTTTTAAATCCCTAAAATCACCAGAGTACAACTGTTGATTACAACAGATGTTAACAACAAAGGCTACTTAACTTCTGTGAAAATCTTTGGTACCCTCTGTAGCAGCGCACGTATCTGACCCATTAAGAGATCTGCTGAGCATCTACAGTTAATAGTACTTATAAGCTGGACCTCCAAGCTTCCATAGATCTAGCTTTTAGCATGGGAATGTTCCTTGTTAGTGAAAACGCTAGGTTCCCTTTCCCTTTCCTTCTCTTTTCTGAAGTGTTTTACTCCTCTTCCCATCTTCTACTAGTACAATGGTTCTTGAACTTTAGCAACCCGAGGACCCCCATATTGATTTAAAATTTTTAAGGGACCCTCAAACCCCCTGCTCAGCCCCAGGCCCCGCTCCTGCCCCCATTAAACCCCTTCTCCCAAGGCCACACCCTGCTCCACCTCTTCCCACCCCCCGCTCACTTCATCCCCCCTCCCTCCATCGCTCACTCTCCCCCACCCTCACTCCCTGCACCTCTGACCCAGCCTGGTGAAAGTAGAGAGTCCGGGCTCTGGGAGGGAGTTTGGATGCAGGAAGGGGTGTGGGAGGAAATGTGGGCTCTGGGCTGGGGCAGGGGGTTGAGGTGTGGGAGGGGGTGTTAGGTGCAGGGTCTGGCCAGGCGGCGCTTATCTTGGGTGGTGCCCGAAAGCGACCAGAACATCTCTCTGGCAGCGGCTTTTAGGCAGGGGGGCAAAGGGGTCTCCGTGCGCTGCCCCTGCCCACAGGCACCGTCCCTGCAACTCCCATTGGCCGCAGTTCCCAGCCAATGGGTGCTGCAGAGTTGTCGCTTGGGGCAGTGGCAGCACGTGAAGATCCCCTCCCCCGCCTCCCGGGGCTTCAGGGACATGACAGCCACTTCTGGTTCTGTGCTGCTCCCGGGGCAGGTAGGGAGCATGTCTTAGCCCCGTTGCGCCACCGGACTTTTAGTGCCTAAAATCTCCAGTTTTGGCTTTAGTAGCCTCCGGGAGAGGGAGGAGTTGATCAGCGGGGCCTGCGGTCCTCCTGGAGTACCCTTGGGGGTCCCCAGGGGTCTCCAGACTCCAGTTTGAGAAATGCTGTTCTAGTAATTACTTTCTGTTTGCAGATTTGCTTTGAAGAGAAAGTGGAAAATTGTTTCCACCTCTTAAATTTTCTAAGTCCTGTGTACCTATTCTTGTGGTCCCCCACTTTGATCAAAATAGACAATTGTGGGGGGATGCAGGGATGTGGTGGGGGGGAAAGGAAAAAAGTTCTTGACATACTGTCTAGAACTTCATGTGGGTTCTTTTTAAGCTACATTTTCTGATAATTATTAACTATTTATATCTCCGCTTTAGAAGAAAACGTTCTGGAACACTCCAATAGTGAATGCATTCAATAGACTAGAACAGGAGTTCTTTATGTGGGGGTCATGAGGGTGTCGGGGGGGTTCTGCCCATATTGCTAAATGGGTGAAGAATTGTAGCTAGATAGGAGGATGGGAAGGGGTTTCTGTGGGCAAGGGTAGTCCAGAATGGAAAAGGTTGAGAACCACTGCCTAATATCTCTCTAACTTATAACCCTAGACCTTCTTTTCTACTGCCTTACACAGGTGTAAATGGCTACATAAGGGGTAAAGTGATTGTTACACAGATGTAAAAAGACCATGAGTGTGGGTGAGAAGATAATTCTGCTTTGCTTTCCACTAAAAATTACACTGAGAATCTTTTCCAATTGGCAATGACTTTTAAATTATTTCCAACTAGGTCTACTTTGTACACTCATTTTATACTGTTGTAAATGACTGTGCAAGGTGCAGAACATGAAGAATTGGGCCCTTTGTGCCTCCCTTCCTACATGATAGCCAGCACATACCCATTTGCAGATGCAGCAGTTGACATCTTTTATGTGTTATCTTGAAATATTACATTTCTTCTTGTAAAAACACTGACCTTTACTTTTCCAATGGAAAAAAACAAGCTATTAAGACAATAAACAAGAAGTTATTTATACAGTGCTGTTGATGTAATTGTGAGCAGTGCTTTGTAGCTGGTAAAATATCCGATAAATTCCTGGGCTTTTGGAGTTTACAGCTTAAGGAGAACTTTGTGGATTTTTTTTTTTTTTTTTTAATAGGTAGGCCTCCTGGAACAGGTGGGCCTTTACTAAAGACTCCTAAGGAGAAGGGAGTTTGTGCGTTGAAAAAATCTTCTGTTTACAAGCCTAAGGGATGTGAATTCATGAGTGGTTGAAATAGACAAAGGGTGCAGTCAGGAGCAAAGGATGGGTGGAGAGTAGGAAGACACGTCATTTGTAAATGTGAACATTGTGGAGAACTTTGCAATTGAGGAGTAGAATGATAAAATCTGTGGAAGACAGGAAGACAATATGAAGATTAAAGCCTTGATTCTGCAAAGACTTAAACATGTGATTAACTTTATGCACTGCAAATAGTCCCACTGAAGTTGTGGGTAGTAGAATGAGACAAACTAAACAATGAGGGAGGAAGATGATTTAGTAGTAATGTTTTTATTGGACTGAAATGGGAAGAGTTGAAAAAGGAGTCCACAGCAGGCCACAGATGAAGCTATTTGGAGCAGAGTTTTAAGGCAGAGTAGAAGGGAAAGGATGAATCTGAGTGGTTGTAGTGTGAAAAGAAGCTGATACTGGTTTAAGTATCTTATTTGTAATTGTGATTATGTGAAAGTGATTCAAGTGAAGCGCTAACTATAGCAATTCAGGGGAAAGAACTAGAGCAAGTTTGGTCTAGGGATAAGCAGTTTAATGTAAAGAAATAAAACTACTTGGGTTATGAGGGAAAGAAGGGAGATATCCTATTTGTAGTTGGATATTTCTTTTAATCAGTACTGTGGTATTCAGAAAATGTTGGGCATAGCTGCATATCAACTAAAATTAAATAATTTGATATTAATATCTGGTAACTTTTTATCATTAATTGAAATTAAAGCAAAAGTCAGATCTAAAATATTTCATGTGTACGTTGTTACAGGAAAAATAGTTCAGCTACAAAAACACGCTCCTTGTGTTGACACAGTTGGTGCTCTAGCACTGACAGAGTGAGCAGTGCACTGTGGGTAGCTATCCCACTGAAAATCGCCACCTTCTCCCACTAGGTGTCAAGTATCAGAGGGGTAGCCGTGTTAGTCTGAATCTGTAAAAAGCAACAGAGGGTCCTGTGGCACCTTTGAGACTAACAGAAGTATTGGGAGCATAAGCGTTCGTGGGTAAGAACCTCACTTCTTCAGATGCAAGTCATCTTGTCATTTTGTAAAGCCGTGCAACTCCCTCAAGAAGAAAATGATTACTCGACATATCAGGAGACAAAGATTTCCACATTCAATGGGAGCAGTGTATTGTAATCTGCTTAGATTGCACCAAGGCAAGAACAAGTAAAACTAATGGCCTGGTCACATATATGCAATGCATTATGCTTTCAGGACTTCA